>NW_027282575.1:0-119494 GCF_046629955.1 Centroberyx affinis | reverse complement strand
CGGTCTGCCAGTCAGGTAGTTGACAATCCAGGACACGAGGGGGGCATCCACCTGCATCGCTGTCAGCTTCTCACCCAGTAGAGCCGGCCGGATGGTGTTGAAAGCACTGGAAAAGTCAAAAAACATGACCCTCACAGTGCTCGCCGGTTTGTCCAGGTGGGCGTAGACGCGGTTTAGCAGGTAGATGACGGCGTCCTCAACTCCAAGTCGGGGCTGGTAGGCGAACTGGAGGGGGTCCAAGAGTGGCTTGACCATGGGTCGGAGCTGTTCCAGGACAAGTCTCTCCAGGGTCTTCATGATGTGGGAGGTCAATGCCACCGGTCTGTAGTCCTTGGAGCCAGCGGGACGCGGCGTCTTTGGCACAGGAACGAGGCAGGACGTCTTCCACAGCACGGGGACCCTTTGAAGACTCAGGCTCATGTTGAAGACATGGTGAAGCACTCCACATAGCTGGGGGGCACAGGCTTTGAGCACCCTGGGGCTGACACCATCAGGGCCTGCAGCCTTGCTTGAGTGGAGTCTCATCAGCTGTCTTCTTACATGGTCAGCTGTGAAGCACACTGTAGAGGTTACAGGTAGGGGAGGGGGAGGGGTGGAGTTGTCAGGTTGGAGAGGGCAGTCAGTCTGGGAGCCAGAGGGGGGGGAAGTGGGACCCTCAGTGGAGGATGGGGGGCTGTAGGAGGGGGGAGGGGGGGGCGATTGAGTAGATGTTGGTTGGAGGCAGACGACAGATGAGTCAAGGGGGGGCTGGGCAGGGGTCACTGTGTCAAATCTGTTGAAGAACAGATTAAGTTCGTTGGCTCTGTCCGAGCCGCCCTCAGCCCCTCTGCCGCCAGTCGGCCTGAAACCAGTGATGATATATGGGTATAAATTGCCCAAATATATATATATATATATATAGGATAAAAGGGGTGGCATATTCAGGGCTAGATTATAGAGCATTTATTGTTAGATGTGATTCATGTGATTCATGTGATTGAAATCCAATGGGTTGATTCAGATTCTGCATCCACATTAGGGTTCGACCGATTATGGGATTTTAGAAGGCCTCTATTGACAGTTTGGACTTTGGCAGTTTTGTGTACGTGCTGATAGCCAAACACAAATATTCATTTAAATATTTTTGTTGTTTTTTCCCAAAAAATACTGTATACATTATATTTTAAATACATTATATCAGCATGACCTAATTCTATAATAATCATAATAAAACATATTGATTCATACTTGAGTGGAATGCAAAATGTGTCATTAGAATCAATAGTATTCACATAGACAACCAGTGTACTGTTGATTCTACAATAAATATGTAATCAAAAAAACCTGCATCATATCCATCATATCAGAGGTGGACCACACAGGGTGATATCTGATTTTTAATGCAAGGCCAATATCGTGCTAACTGGTAGATTGTAGGGATGGGACGATATATTCGAAATTTAATATATCTCAGTACAAAAATGTAACAATACGTATCATGGGGCAGAAAAATGAATGGTGATATTAGCTCCATTTTATTCTGCTGTAGTAATCACAGATGAATCACAAGCTCTCCATCGATGTTATGTTGTTTGCACTTTGTAATGACATTTTAAAATTGTTGGTTACATTCTAGCAAGCCAATGCCATCGCTGGAAAGATCTGTGGCACCACAATAAGCATAATTCTGCACAGTCAGGCTTTTCTGTTGCTATCTTTATCTCTAGCGTGGATGTATGCCACTTCATTGTTTTCCTCTCCCTCTGTGCCCCCCCCCCCTCCCACAGTGAAGTACATCCGCGAGGTCTCCCCGCTGTTCAAGAAGCCGTCCCTGGTGGCCGACCTGCCGTGGGACGGCGTGCGCCCCCAGTCGCCCAGCTACAGCGGCAGCGAGGACTCCGGGTCGCCCAAGCACAGCAGCTCCTCCTCCTCGCCCAAGGACAGGAAGGTCATCAGCCTGAAGATGTGCTTCATCAGCAGAAACCTCACCATGCCCGACCTGGAGAACAGGTCCGAGACTACATGACATGGCAACCCTCCTGAATGTTTGTGTGTGTGTGTGTGTGTGGAGAGAGAGAGAGAGAGAGAAATACCTGAGTATGTGGGCGTTTGGGTGTGGTTGGGTGTGTGTGTTTTGCCACTGGGTGTGTGTTTTTGTTTCCCCCATTTCGATTTTCTTTTAATTCGTTTGGAATGTTTGGTCTGTGAGAGATAATCAGCTTTGATAGAACTATTTTCTATGATTTTGGATATTAATATCTTAAAACTGCTAATGTTCCTTAAAGGGGAATATGTGTGTGAAAATGTAGAAATATATTGATTACTCCCATCCAGTGAATAATACTTGAATATAATTTAGGTGTAAATATGACACAGCATAGCATCCACATTTTCCCTTAGGTATTATACATTAATACTATACTATCATATACACTCGACTAGCGACTGACCTCCCCCCCCCCCCCCCCCCCCCCAACAGGCTGCTGGAGCTCCACTCCCCGGACGGCCAGCACACGGTGGTGCTGCGCTGCAAAGACGGCCCCAGCGCCAACTCCTGGTTCACGGCCGTCCACACCAACATCGCCGCCCTGCTGCCGCAGACCCTGGCCCACATCAACGCCTACCTGGGGTCCTCGTCCTCGGCCTCCACGCACCCCCACCTCAAGCACGTCGGCTGGCTGGCTGAGCAGGTAAAGCTGCACGCTACGTGTACGTTTGTATATGTGTAAAAAATCCCTTTCGGACGCTCGGGGCTTGACAAACAATAAGTACAACAATCGAACATATGAACACACACACATATAAAATAATGCAGCAAATAAATACATACAGATACATCTTCAGTGACAGATTTCCAGGTTGAAGCTTATGTGCAAATGTGCATCACTAGCTATTCACATGATCACGAATAGGAGAACAAATATGCAGAAATGTGTCCAAATGTGCAAGTATGCATTGTCAGCTATTTATCAGATTTCCAGATAGAGGTAACTTATGTACATACATTTATACGTTACACATTAACCTACAGTGAATGTCAAAGGTGCATTTTTCTGTGGTAAATCAGATAGGAAGGTAGGAGTATTGTACCGAAACGGCTCAGTTTTCGTTTCAGTCAGTGTTCCCGGATCTCATTTTCCCCTCGCAGAGTGCTTTGTTATTCAAGTAGTGTATATACATAATAGGTTGTCTCCCATTGCAGATGGGACTTCTGCACACTTAGATAAAACGCATGTTCTGTTTATTTGCCAGGCTTTCTAGTGATTCCACACAGTTAGGGATGCAGTGGAGAGAAAGGCCAGTTTAACTCAATGAATGAATTTATGAGCTGATACAAAGCCTTATCAATATCAGTTCTTAGTAAGCACTATGTAAGTACATACCTTTTTCATTACTCCTACATCACTGCTCACACCCAGACCTCAAACACACTGGCTGACATTGCTGCCTAAACCTCCCTCAGTGTAGATGTACAGTACACCAATAGTTCTGTCTTGGCACATGACAGAAAAATGAATTCCTAGCATTTTAAAAGGAAGCGTAAAAGCAAGATTTTATAGATATGCAATAACTGCAGCAGCAAACAGGAAATGCTTGTTTCCCTGGGTTAGCCTTAATCGTAAACATCAACATTTCCATTACAAAATAAGCCAGGGCAAGTTTCAATTCATGTCTTGTTCTGTGAACAATGTCCCTCGGCTATGATGTAGTGTTCATTCAAGGCCGTGTTGAATGTATGGATGTGTGTGGTTCTATTTATCTAGGCTGAGGTTAGACAGGAAACGCTCGGAGACGGAAAACCAATAGAAGCTTCCGTTGCGCCACACCACTTCCTGCGGGGCTTACCTGCTCACGTCAGTTGCACTCCCAAACACACCACCTGGTTCGTCACGATAACTCTGCAAACACTCCAGTCACTCAGCCATGACTGAGGCACGTATACACTGCTCTATTTTTACCACAATCACCCAATTCAGATCAGACAGTCAGGGTGAGACACTTAACTCCTCTATACCTGTACACCATCAAACTACATCACTATAGCTGTACACTATCAAACCACATCACTATAGCTGTACACTATCAAACTACATCACTATAGCTGAACACTATCAAACCACATCACTATAGCTGGACACTATCAAAATACATCACTATAGCTGAACACTATCAAACCACATCACTATAGCTGTACACTATCAAACTACATCACTATAGCTGCACACTATCAAACTGCATCACTATAGCTGCATATTATCAAACTGCATCACTATAGCTGCACACTATCAAACTACATCACTATAGCTGAACACTATCAAACTACATCACTATAGCTGTACACTATCACTATAGCTGAACACTATCAAACTACATCTCTATAGCTGAACACTATCAAACCACATCACTATAGCTGTACACTATCAAACTACATCACTATAGCTGCACACTATCAAACTACATCACTATAGCTGCACACTATATAGACCACATCACTATAGCTGTACACTATCACTATAGCTGAACACTATCAAACTACATCACTATAGCTGCACACTATCAAACCACATCACTATAGCTGTACACTATCACTATAGCTGTACACTATCAAACTACATCACTATAGCTGAACACTATCAAACTACATCACTATAGCTGCACACTATCACTATAGCAGCACACTATCAAACTACATCACTATAGCTGTACACTATCACTATAGCTGTACACTATCAAACTACATTACTATAGCTGCACACTATCACTATAGCTGTACACTATCAAACTACATCACTATTGCTGAACACTATCAAACTACATCACAATAGCGGCACGCTACATTCTGTAAACTACATTCTCTAAATCAATCTAACCCATCCGCACTGACATGTCCCACCTGCTGTCTCTGATAGGTCCAGCTGGACGGCGGACGCCACCAGTTCAGGCCGGTGGTCATGGCGCTGACGGAGAAAGACATCCTGCTGTTTGAGTCGGTGCCGTGGAGCCGAGAGGCCTGGTCCATGCCTCTGCTCACCCACCCACTGCTAGCCACAAGGTAAAGACAGCAGACAGGAGGATGATTCAGCCAGCTCTGCATATTTACTGTATGCAGTGGTAAAATCCTACATCGGTCCCACAGTCCTACATTTTGTTTTATTCTACTGATTTTGCTTACTGACTGATTTGGGTATTTATATGATTTGTCAAGTAATAAGATGAAACTTTGATGATCGTTATGGAGATACTGGGTAATAGCAGCTTCATCCTAACTAAGAATACAGTAGAGCAAAGGCAGAAGCATTGGCAAAAACAAGGAGACTGGAGGAGGGTAAAGATAACAAATGCCTTATCATATTTCCATGTTACATCATCTGTGTCTCCCTGCAGGCTGGTGCATTCTGGCAGCGCTCGGGGCTCTCCAGCCCAGGGGTCAGACCTGGTGTTTGCCACCCGGACAGGTACGGGGCGGGGCATCGAGTCCCACGTCTTCCGGGTGGAGACCCACTGGGATCTGTCTTCGTGGACGCGAGCCTTGGTGCAGGGCGGACACGCCGCCGCCGAACTCATCAAAGAAGTCTCCATCGGTGAGATTGCTTGTGTGTGTGTTGGTGTGTGTGCGCATTATTAGTATCAAGAATTCAAAGTCAATACTTGTGTCCTTGTAGAGAACGTTCTTCCCAAGTTGTCTTGGAGAGAACAAACTTCTCTAGAACGCGAGAACAGAGCAGAGAACGTCTTTACAGTTTGAGATGAAGAACAGAGAACAAAGGTCACGCCAGTCACGACCAATCAAATCTCTTCTTTTCCTTCTCTTTAAAAGCAGTGTGCTCTGCATCTTTTATGCGTCTGAGAATTTGATGGAGAAAACAGAGAACAGTCCTTGTGCGGGAATCGCCACAAGCGGATATACGACACCTTACATTCCATTGGCTTGGGAGGAGAAAACACATTTGGTTACCGTGTTGCTCTGGCTCTAGGAGAGCAGTTGCTCAATGTAGGAAACGGTTCAGTGACATTAGGTCAAAGAGCCAAACAGAAGTCGGTGGCAAACAGCAGGGACAGTTTGGCTACAGGAGGGGACCGTCCACCATCCACCAGATCCCTGACATCTATAGAGAATGGTGCCGTCTCCACGTACTGACAGTTCTATGTTGGATGACAGTCACTCACACCACAGCCACATGTATGTATAGTTAGAATGGAAAATGTTGTATCTTATTTTTTCCTGCTTGAGGGAAATATATCAAAGTCAAATTGACAGAACACTGCGCCATGCACTTTTGACCTGGTCTTAGCAGGCGGGCAGTGCAAGTGCAAATCCCTGGAATCCTTGACACCAAAATTGCACTGTGCAAACTTTACTGAAACCCCCCCCCCCTACTGTGCCTCTCATTCATGGCGAGTCACCAAAATATCAAATGGTTACAGGGGAGAAAAAAAATAGCGTGTGCGCCCAACGAAAATGCCACTTCCCCAGCTCAGTGCCACCGTCACCCGCCGTGGGCCGTCACGAAAACAGAACCCTCAGAGTTTTCCTTTTTGTTCTCGCCGGCCAAGTCACCATCCGACGCCTGCTCTGTTGGCAAGTGAACTTCTGGGATCTTGATCCGTCCTCTGTGTTCTGTAGTTTTGGAATCGTACTTCGGCCGTTGCATATTTTGTCAAACACATCATGGAGGCATAGGAACGGACAAGAACAAATTCAGAAAGACCTGACTTGTGTGTGTCCGCATGTGGGTCGATTTCGTTTTCTCCTGCAAACCTACTTGTGCACTTGTGTGTTTGGCTGCATACAATATCTGTGCATGCATACGTTCGGGTGAATGCATGTGTGCCTATTACATACAGCTTGTGGACAGACTGTCTAATCAGAAGAAGTAATCAGAGGACCCAGGTTCACTTTTGAGGATGAAATCACTAAGGACCTAGGATTACTAAGGTGTTATGCTTCAAAATGGATGTATTGTGTTTTCAAACTAAACCCTTCATGGGTTATTTTTGCATATAAGGACAGACAAAATCACTTTGTCCAGACTTCTTGTAGCACAGTATCACAGTATTTTGGCTAATGTTAGCTACTTTTCAGCACCCAGGTTGCCAGTTGGATGAGGCATATTTCCATGAGGTTTAGATGCCTTTGCTCGAGGACAGTTTGACTGTATTGAGCAGTGTCAGTACAAGGAACTGAACAAGAAGCTCCACATTTACATTCATTTCTGTACACAGGCTTTAAAACGGCATGATAATGTACCTCGGACGCAGGAAGCTTCTGACGGCGAGCGACTCGGTAGTACCGCGCCGCAGATTAAACGTCGCACACAGAGGGAGAAACGCTGCGTAGGAAAAGCAGAAGTCGGAGCCAGCGGAGGGGAATGTTTCCACTCAGCAGAGAACAATAGTTGGCTGCAGTCACAGCGCTGGAAAACCTCAGGCTTTTTTTTTTTTCTCCTTCCCCGTCCCGCTGCTACACAAACACACAGTTGTGGAGGAACATTCAGACCGTTCATGTTACAATAATACACATGAAAGCGCTTCGAATGAGATGACCGCATGTTTCAAAGCTGCACTGGGGCAAGATTTTGTTGTAAAAATACACTTGTCTTATCAGAGCGGGGCTGCAACAGAGAGGAGCGTCCCATCCCTTGTCATTTAGATATCATAGATTTGTCCTATTTGCCCAAATTATTACTATTGTTTTGGTGTCAGGTATGGTCACTGATGGGAAATCTTCTCCTAGGGGAAGTGAGGAATCAAAACTTAAGAGTGAAATCCCAAAGTGTCTCCTAAACACCAGTGAGCGAGTGCTCCGTCCAGAGAAAGCTGGACTCGTTCAGCCATCACTGGTGCCAGAATTCAAACAGTTCCCTCTTGCTGCCATTTTGGGCCGCCAGTGTGCAAAGTTACTTAAACGCGTGGCTCCTCAAAGAGACATGTTGCGGACGGATATTGTCCACCCCTCCGTACGCACTTGCACGTACCCACTCAGACCCCCATACCGCTGTTCTAACATACCCTCCCACCCCCCTTGTCCCAGGTTGCACGCTGAACAGGCAGGACGTGCGTCTGACGCTGCACTACGAGAAGGGCTTCACCGTGACGCGAGAGCCGGCCGACCCCGCCGGGGGCGCCGTGCTGTTCCGGTACCCCTTCGAGAAGCTCAAGATGTCCGCCGACGACGGGATACGCAACCTTTACCTGGACTTCGGGGGTCCGGAGGGAGAAATGGTACGTTCCGGGGCCACCCGAGGGAAGACGCGTGATAGTAATCCTTTGCTTAAATCTCCCACCTGCCATATCCAAATGTTGCAATTATCACCTTCTAATTTTGATTCTTCTGGCGTCTCCCTCTCTTCCTGCCTCCTCTACCCCGCTGTTTTCCTGTTTTCTCTTGTCCTCTCTCCTTCCTCCCTCCCTCCCAACAGGTGTTTGACCTCCACTCGGGCCCCAAGCCGGTGGTGTTCGTCCTCCACTCCTTCCTGTCGGCCAAGCTGACCCGTATGGGCCTGCTGACGTGAGCCGGCAGCAGCCGCATTGGACGGCAGGCCACCGAACGGGGCCCAGGCACCGGGGGGCGGAGGGTGAAGTAGCCCCCGAAACGCCGATATCGGGGCGGGGGTCCTTTTTTTTTTTTTTTTTTTTTCACAATTTCTCCATTCACGGCTGAAGTTAGGCCGCGAGTCGGCGCCGAAAGGGGACGACTTCACCCTCGAGTCATTTTTTTTTGCGATTGTCTCAAAAACGTGCCTTCTCTTCCGGCTTCTCCTCGGCCTCCCGCGGTCTTTTGTGTTTTTTTTTATCGCGAGGTCGAGGAAAAGTAAGTGGCACTTTGCTCGAAGCGTTGCTCGTGAGGTATCATAAGGTGTTACAAGGCAGCCGAGGCGTGTTGCGAGCCTGTTCCCGAGTGCGTTCTAAGCATTCTGGTGAGAAGGCGATACTGTAAGGCACAATGTGCGAAAGCTACGGGGGACGCTTTGTGCCGCAACTGAATAGCTGTTAACGATCTCACGACATTCCATGTGATAACGTATGAAATTGCTTGCGATTATAACATTAAAAAAAGCAAAACTCTAATGCACCTGTGATACCTCGCCGACGCACTTCAAGTAGAGTGTCACTGAAGAGTATTAAGGAAAGGAAGGATTTTTTTTAGACAATTCCGACGCAGCCAAGAACAGATTTTGTAAATGTTCCCTCGTTTTACTCTATGCCTATCATTCCATGACAGCCTTCCAATGTACTTTGGGCTCTTTTTATGTACTTGTTTTGTTTTTGTGGTGGACGAATGAGAGAGAGAGAGAGAGAGAGAGAGAGAGAAGCTGTGTGTGCGTTGTGCTTTTTTAGAGTTGCGGTTAATTGAGCTCGCGTGCTGAGATTTTGCGGATGGTGAAAGCCGTGCAGTGTGTGTCTGCGTGCATGTGTGTGTGTGTGTGTGTGTGTGTGTGCGTTTTAATACTACATGCTTACGTCGGCTTGATAGCGTGCCTGTCGTCTGAAAGACTCACCTTTTAGCACATTATCCCAAACTACTGTTGTAATCAGGATTGCCAACTGTGCCTTTCTCCACGTAGTACAAAGACGCTCTTTGTAACGTTTTTTTTTTCTTTTTTTTTTGTACGTCACGCCGTAAGAGAACTTTTAAAAAAACAACGTTAAGCTTTCAACGTGCACAGCAATAGTATTACTCTTATAGTGTAAACCACGTTACTTTTGTTTTCGTGTCGGTTCGTTTTATAAGTGTGTATCTTACGTTAGCATGACTTCCTGACATTGAACTTCACATGAACTCTGTATCAGATGATTTACGAAAATGGCAGTGTGTACCCCCCCGTACCGACACCGCAATGTCGTCCTTCCGTCTCAGCCGCTATCACCTCCGCTCTCGTCTAGTCTGAACCCACTTAGAGCCGCGTTTCTTAAACTCCGGCTACAGACAAAATGTATTTAAGAGGCTCGTTTCAAGGTGGCTCCTCGCATGACAAGAATACTAATACCTTTTAATGAACAGAACTTTATTGGGATGACAAGAACCCCTGCAGTAGAGGAGTTATAGCTGATGCCTACCCGCTCATTATGGCCTTCTCCTTCCTTTCTTTCCCATTTTTAGAGTCGAAGAAAGTTTCTTTTGAACAATAATCCCAATGCTGATCGGAACATTACCATGAGCTGCCAACAGCAAACTCATTCGCTCGCCCATTCCGCATCAGCTTTTGGCATAATTGTAGATTTTTTTTTTTTTTTCTGAAATAGAAGCGATACAGCAGAGTGACTGGTGAAGTTTGAATCAACTCCTTCAAGTCAGATGATTTGAAGATTTTACTCATTTCTGAGTGCAACATGACTGACACACTTCTCATAAGCTTCAGTTGGTTCATGGTACGTATTTTCTCAAGCGAACCTTCCTCTTCAGTAGATCCACTGTGTCCTTTTTCAGGCCACGGACAATGTCCCATTATGTCTGACCTTGCAGCGTAGGAAAACAAGGCAACCCTTCTGTCCTCAGATACGGATCACAGTCCAGTCGCTCCGTGTTTATAACCCCTGCGTGACCCGTACGCTTTTTATTTGGACCTTGATCTCTTCGACGATTGTTTGAACAACACGGTTTTTTTTGCATGAAAGCAGGGGAGTGCGGACATGCAATTCTGTTAACTACAGATTCTAGTTGTTTTTACTATTTTTAGTAAGCCAAGGTTCCTGGCTGCATGCGTTACCGATGTAGCAATCCCTCAGAATCTCAGATTGGAGTTGAATTCGGTCTGCACACAAAAGGTCCTGATACACTTGGCAACATTTGAGGCAATGGTGAAGGGCAGTGTTACACTTCTTCATCATGCTTTCTTTCCCTTTTACAAAGTTGCACACATTTTTTTTGTATCCACTTTTCAACCTCCATTCCATTTCCAGGCGATTTTGCCTGTTTCCACTCGCCTCAAAGAGTAAAAGCCTGTGTATCGTGACCTGTCGCACATCTTTTGAGCTACGTTCGAAACAGTTTTCAACACAAACACAAAAGCAGTAATGTGCGTTGTCTCTCCTCGCTGCGTCAGTAGAGAGATCCAAGTGTTTGAAGTTGGTTTCTTTAAGCTACAGACTCTCTTTCAGCTTGGCGCGCTAGTCTGTCAGATCCCTTTAAACCTGTGAATGTACCCTCCCCTTTTCTTCTTCTCCTGCCTCTTTTTATATGTTCTGAACTCGTGGCTCTCCTGTCTATGCAAAGCAACGCTTCAAGAAGGGGTTTCTGAACCAAAGGTAATATCTGTGGCAGCTTGCGTCCAACACAATCATTTAGCAGAAAAGTCACAAGAGGATTAAGTGCTGCTGCGAAAAACCCGTCATATGCAAAGTATTTTAGACTTCCTACCAAGATACAGTATACAATGTATGATAGCTATGTAATAATCTCAAATGTAAATATCTACCAATAAAACTGTTACAAAATGATACCGGCTGTTGTGTGGTGTGTCTGATTGGATGGATGCTTTATGGGGGATTCTAACAATATTATAGTTATGGGTTAGTTTTGTATTCATAAATGTGGCTTTTGTTAAGACCCATTCAGTCTTTTCTGCTTCCAAAAATGAGATGACATTGTTTTTATATCATTAAAAAAGTAATAAACTGTAACATAAACATAGACTTTATTTCATTGTTTTTTATTGATATGTTGTTCTCAACCTTTAAATGCTTTACATGCCAATGTTTGAAGTGGCTTTTTGAATGTGGTTCAGTTCAAAATAGTTTTAATTCTTCCATAGCACCAACATGTCCGCTAGGTGGCAACACCCATACACTTGTACCATCTGCCAATAAGCTGCGTCAAGCTGCCAGCGTTTGCCAGAAATACGACCGGAAAATAAAGCATAAAATTGCTACTTTAAAAAGAGAACAAAAGTGTTGGGGTTTACATAAGGTGTTCGAAAAAACATCAGTTGCATTTTAATTTGCTACAGATTCCTCCCAAAATATGTTTTTAAATTAATTTGGGTACTTGTATTTCTTAAAACGTTGCACATATATTTGGGTTTTATTTTGGAATTATGACCGGAAGTTTTCTTTTTTATTCGCGGTAGCTTGACACCTGCTAGTAGACGCAGTGTTGCTGTTGCTGCTGGGCCGAGCTGTCATCTTTGCAAGCTATCGTATTAGCCACTATTGTCATGTCAAGAGCAACCTGTCCCCGAAGAATACAATACAGTTAACAGGCGCATTTCTTCAAACATCCGTCACTGGGGAGGATCAGAGGCTAGAAATCTGGGCGGATAGCAGAAGAGTGAGATGAAATGACAACGTCAACATTACAGGTAGGCTACTGTTAGCTAGCTGAGTAGCTAACGTGAGCTACAGCTGGACACAACCCGTTATACAGCAGTTTGAACGCTAACTGGCAATGAAAACAGCTAACGCTAGAGCTATCTTTGTTAGCACGCCAGTTGGTTAGCTGTGTCAGTTTACAGTGCGTCATTTTAATTGCATTGGCAGTGCGTGTTGGAGCAGCTAGCTAAATATCCAAACAATGATAGTAAGAATTCTGGTGACAGTTGTTGACCTCAATGTTAAACATGCACAGGGGAATGTTTATAACGGTAGCTAGCTTGCTAATAAGCTGCTAGCTAGCTGGGCTAGACTGTGCAAAACAAAAACCCTGCTGGAGGGTTGTAGTCTGGTGACTGGCTCATTAAATATCAGAGGAAAATTTGTCATAGACCTCAAGAAATTAATTGGCTTCTATTATTTGACACTTTAGTAATCCCCTTGGTTCAGGCTGCTCTACTGACATGATGCTGGGACTAACGAGGGGACCACTGGTCCGTGACAGGATGCATTGCCTACATCTGTCTGCCTCTCCG
Organism: Centroberyx affinis; assembly: GCF_046629955.1. NCBI lineage: Eukaryota > Metazoa > Chordata > Actinopteri > Beryciformes > Berycidae > Centroberyx > Centroberyx affinis. Next base: position 106,670 of record NW_027282575.1, on the reverse strand, counting down.
TCCCTCTTACAGAAAGCGATTGATCTTGTGACCAAAGCCACAGAGGAGGACAAGGCAAAGAACTATGAGGAGGCCTTGCGCCTGTACCAGCATGCTGTGGAGTACTTCCTACATGCTATCAAATGTGAGTACTGCAGCCTTACACTCAATACACAATGCCATAACATGTGTGTATAACATACATTCATATATTTATCATTTGAACACAAACTGACTGCTCCAGTAACATAGGATCTGCTGTCGCTCGATGTCACAGCATCCCTCTGTCGTCATGTTTGCATCCCTCTTCCTTATAAACAATCTAGTGTCTCATCTATCCTCCAGATGAGGCCCACAGTGACAAGGCGAAGGAGAGCATACGAGGGAAGTGCATGCAGTATCTGGACAGAGCGGAGAAACTCAAGGACTACCTGAAGAACAAAGACAAACAGGGCAAGAAACCCGTCAAGGAGGCGCAGAGCAATGACAAGTACGCTGCCGCTCCTCTGCTCTGTCAGAGTACATTAATCACACCGACAGCTTGTTCTCTTTCATCCCAATTCATATTTCTTTATGTGCTTGTTTCCTCTCTAGGAGTGACAGCGACAGCGAGGGTGAAAACCCAGAGAAGAAGAAACTGCAGGAGCAACTTATGGGTGAGCGTGTGTAATAAGTGCATGTATTTATGTGTGTGTGTGTGTGGTTAATGAGGGATCAAATTCAGAATTTATGCTGACATTTGTGTAATATCAGATGGCCTGACATTAGTACAAGAGTTAGACCGATATACATATCCGACTGATGTCGGCCTTCTATAAAAAAAAAAACATGGGATGTGGTCCAGTCAGTGTGGCTCACATCTGATATGAAGGATATGATGCAGTTTGATTGATTACATATTTATTGTAGAATTGTTCAATACTACACTGGTTATCTATTGGAAGCCCTTAACCTGGATTGATTCAAATGAAAAGTATGAGTATACAGTACTGTGCAAAAGTCTTAGGCATATGTCAAAGAAATCCATAAAGCGAAGATGCTTTCAAAACTAATGAAATGAAAAGTTTCTGAATATCAAAAATTTACAATAAACAGCAGTCTACTGATACACTAATGCAGAAAACAAATAGACATCTAAGGCTTCTAAGAAATTTATATAAAATATCTAGGGTGCCTAAGACTTTTGCACAGTACTGTATGTTAATTATGATATTGCATTACTGATATTTTCCTCATGGCCACAGATGTACAGTCACCTATCTGGTTTGTTTTCATCAGCCTGTAGAGAGTGTTGTTGACCAACTTCATCATTAAAAACTGTCGGTTTCTGCGTCCAGGTGCCATTGTAATGGAGAAGCCCAATGTCAGGTGGAACGATGTGGCTGGACTGGAGGGGGCTAAGGAAGCCCTGAAGGAAGCCGTCATCCTGCCCATCAAATTCCCTCACCTCTTTACAGGTACTGTAGCTGTAGTATCTCTCTCCAGCTGGGGTCACATCCAAGAAATATGATGCATCTAAATTGGAAAGCTGAATGGAAACAGCAAATTTGATAAAGTTAATTAAGAAAACAAGTATTTTTTTCCCCTGTGTGTTCCCAGGCAAGCGGACCCCGTGGAGAGGCATCCTGCTGTTCGGCCCCCCGGGGACGGGGAAGTCTTACCTGGCCAAGGCCGTGGCCACCGAGGCCAACAACTCCACCTTCTTCTCCGTCTCCTCCTCTGACCTCATGTCCAAGTGGCTGGGAGAGAGCGAGAAGTAAGTTCCTTTCCCGTAAAACAAGCCGTCATCTGAAATGATTCTGCAGGGTCCTGAAATGCCTGGAATATCATGGAGTTTAGACAATGGAAAGTCCGGGATATTTGTGAAATTCTCTGCAGAAGCCAGGGAATATCGGGGAATTTTACAAATGGGTCACTTTATAGGAGTATACCAGAATGTGGTTTACAACTTGTTTCACATATTCACTGCATTCGATGGTTTTCGGAAACCAGACTGTTCACTCCTTTAGAAAAACAACATCAACAAACCAGGACGCAATCCCTCTTGTCCCCCTTGAACTATTCTATGTTTTGTATTGCCTGTTTTGTATTTGTATTTGACGGACTACAATAGGTGAACTTGCACCCCGGTAAACCCATTTCACGATCCAGACCGGCCGCACCATCATTCATCTATCTCGCTCCTTCCGTCTCTCTCTTTGTCTTCCCTCTCCTCTTTTCTCCCCCCCCCCCCCGCGCAGGCTGGTGAAGAACCTGTTCGACCTGGCGCGCCAGCACAAGCCCTCCATCATCTTCATCGACGAGGTGGACTCGCTGTGCGGCTCCCGGAACGAGAACGAGAGCGAGGCCGCCCGCCGCATCAAGACCGAGTTCCTGGTGCAGATGCAGGGTGAGGGGACGGGGGGACGGGGGGACGGGGGGACCGAGGAAATATCACAGGGATAATATATATATATATATACGCTCAGAGTGCAGTAAGATAGCTCCGGCTCTGTGGGTTTTCGCAGGTGTGGGGAACAACAACGACGGCATCCTGGTGCTGGGAGCCACCAACATCCCCTGGGTCCTAGACGCCGCCATCCGCAGAAGGTCAGAGGCCCGCCTGAACGCACCGCAATGTGTAGTGGGTCAGTTCTCGGGGGCCTAGACTTGAACGACACTCTTTGTCCTCTGCCGTCGTCCCCAGGTTCGAGAAGCGCATCTACATCCCCCTGCCGGAGGAGCCGGCCCGGGCCCAGATGTTCCGGCTCCACCTGGGCAACACGCCGCACAGCCTGAGCGAGGCCGACCTGCGGCAGCTGGCCCGCAAGACCGACGGCTACTCGGGCGCCGACATCAGCATCATCGTGCGGGACGCCCTCATGCAGCCGGTCAGGAAGGTGCAGTCGGCCACGCACTTCAAGAAGGTGCGTTTGTTTGGGGTTTCGGTGTCCCCCCCCCGCGACGGAGTAACGTCGGCCTCCCGTTTTGAATACAGCACCGACTCCCGTTTTTTTTTTTTCCCGTATTGCCGTAGGTTCGCGGCCCGTCCCGCGGCAACAACCAGGTGATGGTGGACGACCTCCTGACCCCGTGTTCCCCTGGCGACCCCGCCGCCATAGAGATGACCTGGATGGATGTGCCTAGCGACAAGCTGCTGGAGCCCATAGTCTGCATGGTGAGACGCACACACACACACACACACACACACGCTGTCGTACAACCCGGTAATTGTAGCTCTCACACCTATTCTCAATATCAGTTACAGAGCCAGTTGTGGTTGCTGTTGTCCGGTTTCCCCATTGGCTTCCATAGTAAAACTGGAGATGGGAGATTCCACTGAAATGGCACCATATTTATATTCACATGTAGTATTGGGAGGATGATCATTTAGTTTTTGGAAACAATGCCATCCCATAACCTAAAATCCCATTTGCGACCTATTGAATGAACCTGATATCAGCTTTGTTGGGGGGAAAAAAAGGCAAAATTAGAACACTTTTTAATATAATATTGTCCCAAAACCTATTATTCCAACCTTAATATGAAGCCTGACTATCACATTGTGGGTAATGCTGAGCAAAGACCTGCTAGTGAGTCAGCCCAAATCTTAAAAAAGAGCAGTATAGATTTCATGTATAGAATCGGGTATTGTGATAACTTAACACAGTGGTTCTCAACGTGGGGTCCGGGGACCACCAGGGGTCCTTGAGAGGGTTCCAATGGGTCCCCAGCAAATTGCTGAATTTTTAAACTTCACCATTATTTCATTTACAAGACGTGAACACAATCAGAGAATGTAGAAGAAAGACTATTTTGATCATAGTTTCACTGTTATCTCTGCCTACAATAAAGATAGTCCCGGAATTCTGGGCAAAATCATATCTAACAATAAAAATATTGTCAGATATGAGTCCGAGAGAAAAAATCTCATCGAATGGGGGTCCGTGACCCTAATGTGGACTAAATTAGGGGTCCTGGATATGAAAAAGGTTGAGAATCACTGACTTAACATACTCCGATACAATGGATCAAGCTTATTATTCATCATGAATTGCAATAATTCATATTATAAAAGAGCATTTTGATTGCCAGCCAGTGTGTTGGGTGACTCCTACTGATTTTTTTACCTTATTTGGCGCTTGGCAGGTGCTAATTTCTGACTTTGAATCTAGGAGAAACCGCATATAATAAGAAATTCTGTCACAAAAAAAGCAAATCTCGTAACAAAACTATCATTCCGTTTCTCCAGTCGGACATGCTGCGCTCCCTGTCCACCACCCGTCCCACGGTCAACACCGAAGACCTGCTGAAGGTCAAGAAGTTCACAGAGGACTTTGGGATGGAGGGCTGAGAAGAGAGATAGAATGCCACCCTCCCTCCCTCCCTCCCCTCCGTGCACCTGACCGGGTCAAACTACGACTACTACTACCACCCACCCATCCCACCCATCACCCGACCATCCTGTACGCGTTCTACCCGCCCCTCAAACCCCCCCCCCCCCGCTCCCGCTCAGCTCACCCGCCTCTCACGGGATTTCGAAGTAAACGGCCGAAACGACGAGGGTGAGAAATTTGTGTGTGTTCTTTTACTTCTAAATCGTCCAAATCCGCTATGTTTTTCGAATCCTTCGGAAGAGCTGGGCCAAGCGCTTAAAAAAAAAAAAAAAAAAAAAATTGTCGGCGTGAATCCAGTCGGACAATAGCGCCCACTGTCTTTCCCCATTTTCAAACACTAGCCGCTACAGCGTATTCACTCCGAAACATGAACTTTATCCCCCCCTCCCCCCCCCAAACCCCCGTCTAACCCGCATCGGCAAGAAGGAAGGCGCATCTCGGGGGTTAGAGTTCTTGAGCCTACACTCTCTCCGACTGAAGGACTGTACATTTTTGTTGCCATCCTGCACTTTGTTTTCGGATCGCCGCCACGGAGAGCGACGTCCGAAAAGCTTTTTTGAAGAAGAAAACAAACAAAAAAAAAAAAACGAAACAAAAGGAGTTTCCGTTTTTAGTCGTCCTGCCAGGCATGCGGGCGTGCGAATGCATACGTGCAGAAGTGTTTTTATGAAAACTGGTGTGTGTCTTAACGTGTATGTTGCTGTTTGTCGACCGCCCTGTTTGTTTTGTTTCGTCTCGTCGTCGCGGTGGATGGATCCGGAGGTGATGGATCCGGAGGTGATGGATCCGGAGGTGATGGACGGACAGATTCGTCCCGCTGCCCCCGGTGTCCTTCTGTCTACAGCGGGCCCCGTACCTGCTAGCAGCAATCTGACCTGGGCAAAAGCAGTAGTCGGATTCATTTCAAATATGTATCAAACTGTGCAAGAGAAGTGCTTGATTGATGCCCTCCAGAGTCCATTCATTTCACTTCAGGAAGAGCGTTTTCCTCAAAATCCCCCCCCAAAAAAAATCAAATAAATTTTTAAAGTGGTAATCAAAAAAATTTTTTTTTTTTGTAAGTGGTAATCCATGGGATCCTTTATCAATTGGCGATAGAGAGTAGCAAAACGGATATATATTTATATGTAAATGTTTAGAGCTGCAACTAACAATTATTTTCATTGTCGATTAATCTGTCGATTATTTTCTCGATTAATCGATTAGTTGGTTGGTCTATAAAATGTCAGAAGATGGTGAAAAATGTGGATCAGTGTTTCCCAAAGCCCAAGATGACGTCCTCAAATGTCTTGTTTTGTCCACAACCCAAAGATATTCAGTTTACTGTCATAGAGGAGGAAAGAAACCAGAAAACTGAGAGAAGCTGGAATCAGAGAATTTTGACTTATTTTTCCTAAAAAAATTACTCAAACCGATTAATTGATTATCAAAATAGTTGCCGATTAATATAATAGTTGACAACTAATCGATTAATCGTTGCAGCTCTATAAATGTTGCAGATTATTACTTTAAAGGTTAATATGTCATCCATCTAGAGTCAAATGAGCGCTCTTTTGTTAACCAATAGAAAGCAGTTCTGCTTTACATTTTGAATTTAGCGAACTGAAGTAAACTGACTTCCACCCTGATATCCATTCATCTGGCTAGTTTCTGCTTTTGAAACTGTTCAATTGTCATCCAAAGCAAATGAATCAAGCACGCCTCTGGAGGTTTGAATATGTGACATTTTCTTTTCCAACATCTTTGTGTTTTTTTGCCCAGGCATTGACAGGCAGTGTTACAGAACACTATTTATTACTTATTTATTTTAACGCGCCTCTTCTCTCAGCTCAATATGTCATCTGTCTGACTGTATGATAGACTTCATGGTAGAAGAGAGGCGTTTACACTGTCAGTATTTCCTCTGTTGATGTTTCATGACGGAGCTCCATGTATGTGAAGGCAGCGCACAGTGCAAAGTCGTCTTTTCTAACGGGAAGCAACATTCACACTAAGTTCCACTACCATATTGTTTCGTTACTGGTTTTTCAGGGCTGGCTTTCCCACACCGCTTGAATTGTATTTGCTCTGTTGTAAGCTAATGGACAGAAATGATGACACTTTTGGGAAAGCTAGCTCTGGTTGCTACCTTAAGAAGCAGGATTACCCAGTGAGCCAGAATGTCATTTCATTCTTGATATTTTGAATAATCTTTCAAATTAAACTCGGGTACTGGTTCTTTTATTTGTCATGTAATCATACCAACCGCTGACCTCTCACTACAAACTACACATCAGAGGTTATTTCATGAGTTTTCTGGCTAACTGAGTAATGGTGCCTCTTGAAATAGCTCATTGCTAGTGTTGCTGTGTGTTTGTATAGCTGGAGGTACATATTGGCCTAGTCCAAGGTCAGTTATTAACGTCCCTAAGGGGACCTAACCTGCCACTGGCCCATGTAACCATAACTACTAATTTAACCTGAATTAATAAAAACAGACTACATTTCAAATGGGAAAACTTATTGGTTTGAGATTCTTTTATTCAGGTTTGAACAGCCTAGTGTGATTTCACAATGGTAACATATATTAGTAAGCCTGACTTGAAAATATCAGATGACTTAAGCTCTATACATGAATTTTATTACTGATTTCAAGGAGTGATTGTTGCCAGGAGTCAAATGACATTAACGAAGCTTTAATTCACCTCTTTGTCATCACATATGCAAATATCCGATAAGGTACAGGTAAATCACACAGGGTTCCCACACTCCTGGAAAACCTGGAAGATGTCATGGAATTTTCCATTCCTGGAGGAGTTATGAAACATGATAAAAGGGAGAAACAAAAGTCATTTTTCATCAAGACAAAGTTTATTTGTCAAGTTGTTGTGTCGACAGAGTTGAAATAATATAATAATCCTTGGTTGTAAAGTGAAAAACAAACTAATTCTGAAAGTTAGCGTAGTTGATGGTTATTTTTGAATTCAGTCTCCTTCAAGTTTGGTCATGGAAATCTGAAAAGGGCTCATGAAGAAGTCGTGGAGACATTTTTGGGAATTTCATCAGTGAAAAGGTGCTGGAACCCCCGATCGCACAAAATCCGTCCCACTTACAGTCAGTCAAACTGTGCCACAACATTCATCATCTGACCGCCATTTTGATAACAAATACTCCACATGCTACATTACAACTTCTTTGATGTCGAGACACGAGACCGCCCGCTGACCACCACCACCACACACTTCTCGACGATTTTCTAGAAACGAGGCCACGGTTTATTTACACGTTAGGCATTTAAGCTGATGCTCTTATCCCGAGCGCCTACCAGTGAGCGAGCAGGTAGGGGGGGGGGGGGTTCGGCGTCTTACCTCAAGGACACTTTAGACAGGACGCGTGGCTGTTGACGGACACGTGCATTGGCGGTCGTTGGAGGGGGCGGGGATCCTTTCGGTTCCAGGGCGACCTCTCTTTAACAACAAGGCCACCGTGCCATTTTATTTCTGCCACAACCCCTTTTGACGTTCCTTTGCGTGGAAATGGCAGTGTTTCTTCTACTTCGGTCCTACTTTCACCCCGATACCGTCCGAACGACTCGATAAAATAAAAAAAAATACAAATCTTCAAGCAGATCCAGGGCAACTCTAGTCAAGTTTTTCAGGATGTACACGAGTCGATGTCTTCGTTCTGCTCTCCTGCTTCGATGTTCGGATTGAAAGAGCAGAATGGATTCTCGTCCCGTTTTGCCGACCCCCACGCTCGTCTCAGACTACATGGTTCCTCCGTACTGACGTCAAGGAAACTTTTAGCGGACAGACCTTGGCAGCAATAAGGGACATTAATGAATCCTCCAGACGCTTAACAGAGGAAATCGCTATTGAGCCTATGAGCGACACAACTGTTGCATCTACATAGCAGAATGTACAGTTACAGCCATTTGAAAATGCTCAAGGTGTTTTTGTATTGCGCTAAATGCTTAATTAAAGAGTAACTAAACCCCAAATCTGTGTAAAGCCTGACATCCCGTGGTAAAAAGCATGCTAATGTCGTGCTCTATAGAGTACAACAGGTGGTGACATCACCTGGCACCAAAGATCAGCCAATAGAAGATGGCAATTTCAGTACTATGCTTTTTACCATTAGATGTCAGGCTTCACATAGATTTGGGTTTGGGGTTTAGTGACCCTTTTACCACTAAACAGACCCGTCTAGCCAGTCCAGCAAAGTGTCCATCTGTGCCACAGTCCATATCTTTGTTTGGCTCCATCTGTACAGAAACTGAACTGGTTCAAAATTCCACAAAAAACATTATCATTATGAGCAAAATCCATGGGTCCAACGCAAACCAATGTCCAACCATTAAATGCACATTACTGAGAATGCCACTGCCACACTGCCGTCTTCCAATCCAATGTCTTATCATCATCATCATCATCATCTTCATCATCATCACACTTTGCTTCGTTTCGCGTGGCTTTCTGCCGGAGGAGCAGCCCTTTTGTTGCGGTGATGAGGGAAGGTCGGCATGAGTTCCGGTTCGCAGGCTGGAGAGAGCGGAGAGGAAGAAGATTAAGGACACACACTGGAGGTCAGTGGTTGGAAGTCCAACCTTTCACATATTACCCAGAATCTGGTCTCCTTGACTTACGTAGAGGTTTTTCTTTGAAGTAGGAACTCTCCAAGCAATCTTTGGCAGTAGCCCTGGATGAAAAAAAAAGACAAGAATCAGTTGCCGGGTTCCTCTTTAGACGAGGTGCGTGTCTGCTAAAGCATTCTTTACTGTGTGTGTGTGTCCTGTACCTGCGCTGAGGGTTGTACATGAACAGCAGGTTTAGTAGTCTGTGTCCAGCGTCAGACAGCCAGGTGAATTTGTTCTTCAGGTTGTTGTACGGCTGCTTCCTCAGGCTGTACTGGCCAACGAGGGGGAGTCGAGAGAAACCCTGTGACACACACACATACATTTAGGTGATTTAGATTTGATGAAGCTTTAATAAATGGGGTCATCCATGGGTCGTTTTTGGCCCCAGACTGGCAGCCAGCCCCAAGCCAGCTGCATAGTACCCAAATCCAGTGGTAAAGCAGTGAAAAAGGTAATAAAAGTACTGAAACTAAAAGAAAAACAAGACAAAGTATAGCAGGATTTAGCACCCTGTAACACTTTAGCATACACTATGTTGTGTGATAGTAGGCCACTAGCATTATCGAAAGTAAGACAACTGACCTTTTAGTAATAGGGCCTTTAGGGCCTACTATCACTCAACATAGTGTATGCTAAAGCGTTAGCATGGAGCCTGCTATCACTCAACATAGTGTATGTTAAAGCGTTAGCATGGGGCCTACTATCACTCAACATAGTGCATGCTAAAGCGTTAGCATGGAGCCTACTATCACTCAACATAGTGTATGTTAAAGCGTTAGCATGGGGCCTGCTATCACTCAACATAGTGTATGCTAAAGCGTTAGCATGGGGCCTACTATCACTCAACATAGTGTATGCTAAAGCGTTAGCATGGGGCCTACTATCACTCAACATAGTGTATGCTAAAGCGTTAGCATGGGGCCTACTATCACTCAACATAGTGTATGCTAAAGCGTTAGCATGGGGCCTACTATCACTCAACATAGTGTATGCTAAAGCGTTAGCATGGGGCCTACTATCACTCAACATAGTGTATGCTAAATCTTTAGCATGGAGCCTAATATCACCCTGACCCAATAATATCTTGTCAGTCAATTATCAGTCGTTGCTCCACTTTGTCCCCAGAAATGTAATACATATAATAGACGCAGGGACTTCGCCATAGCTTAGTGTTCAGTGAGCTGAGCCTGAGAGGTATTCCGAGCTGAACTCTTACCGGCCAGATATTCTCGTTGGGCGTTCCCAGCAGCTGAACTATCAGGTCGACCTGCTGGATCTCAGAGCTTCCAGGCAGCAGAGGTTTGTGGGCCAGCAGTTCAGCCAGGATACAGCCCACCGCCCTGCAGAGAGAAGCATCACCGTGATCTGGACATCATCTCAGCGACTCCTGCCATCAGTTCCAATCAACTTACTATTAACTTAAACTATTTTATTAGTCTGGCTTTCAATGGGGAGTTTTAGCGTCCCATGATGGTCTAAGACGCTTTTCCACCCTGACAAGAATAAACATCTGGAGGAAAGAGGGAATACTTGTATTGTTGGAAGGAATTGTTTGGCCTGAAAATGGTCAAATTGAAATATATTTGAATATCGACACAACATACTACATATGTTATGTGTGGGGTTTTTTTTCCATCATGTCGGAGCTTGGAGCCTTACCACATATCTAATGCTGTAGTCTGGGTCTTGGTCCCTAGGAGGAGCTCTGGTGCTCTATACCTAGAGAGAGTGAGAGAGAGAGAGAGAGAGAGAGACCCAGTCGTTCAGAGGTAATGGAGCTGATGAAGGAGGATTAGTTAGAGGGATTAGAGGGATAAGTTTCCATTGTGGCAGCACAAGGACAAAGTAAGCAAGCACAAGGGTTAGCTGCAGGCACATGCCACACACAATTAGGCTAAAGAGGCGCACCATAAACATGGTTCAAAGGCCAAGTAAACACACACACACACACACACACACACACACACACACCACTCACCACAGTGTAACCACTCTGGGCGTCATAGGATGCAGGGGGATGCCGTACATCCGGGCCAAACCAAAATCAGCTGTGCAGAAGGAACAGGGGAAACCAAAATTCAGACCCATGAAAACTACAACTAATAATACTAACATTTATTTTTATTGCACTTTTTAAAAAAAGCGCTTTAACAATCGCATAAAGCAAACATCACTCATAAAATTTAATTAAAACAAGAAGGCACCGCAAAATTTAAAAAAAAATGACATAACATTACATTACAAAAGCCAGGCTATAAAAATAGGTTTTAAGAGGTGATTTAAAATAAGATGCCGATTTTGCCAGCCTAAGCTGTTCAGGCTCCCGAGCCAAAAAAACCCGGGCCGACTGCGGTTTTAAGCCGGGATGCTGGAACGGCCACAAGACGTTTGACTTCAGTAGCCCGTTTCAGAAGCACTTCTGCCTCGGGAGCGCAAGCCAAGGAAACGAACTTTATCAGCAGTTTGTTATTTTATTATCTCCTTCATTTACATATGAAAAGCAGATACAAGTAAAAAGGTAGTGATCCGTTCTGGAAGTGTTGGGAATTTGACTGGATGGACTGTAAAAGCGAAGCCAGTCCGGTGATAGTCGAGGAGAGAGGTCAAGGGTTAGCGATGGTCGAGTTGGGCAGTGCAGGTATAATGTGATTACGGTGCAAGCGGCAGAGGTGGTTATGGTAATAATGATGACTCACCAATCTTAACACAGCCTTTGTCTGTCATCAGCAGATTAGACACCTTCAGGTCCCTGTTAACGAGATTGGAGAGGATAATGGCCGGGCTACGATAAGCCGCAGTGCATTCAGCAACTAGTCAGACCCCTGGACTGTGTTAACGCGTCTGCAGTGTTGCAGCCGGAATTCAACGTGGATTGAGATTAGTAGCAACAATTAAATGGGATGTGTTCTACATGATCAGTCTGTGATCCTGTGTCTTAAAAATAATAATCATAATTTAAAAAAAAGATGACTTTACCTCATATGCCCCTGCATCCCTAACAGTTAATCTATTAAATTCCCATCAGCCGTTACCCAACTGAGTGAAAACAGGCCTACGGCTCTTTCTGCGCTCCTCGATGATCTCGTTAGCCGCTTTAAAGACCTTTGCCCCACAACCTTGGATGCTACCGCACCCCCGAAAACCAGATCAGTCCACTTAGTTAATCCGTCTCCGTGGCTTAATGACGCAGTGCGGGCCCAAAAAAAAAAGAGAGAGAGAGGGCCGAAAAGCTGGATGCGTTCGGAACATAAACGACGGCAGATCTCTTCTCCTGACCAAGACCTGTCTGGTTTATCGGAATATTCTCCCGTTTTGAGACATTTTAAACCGATTTCCCCATTTTGCTTAAAAGGAAACTGTCTCCCGCATGAGGTCATCTACTTGTCCGCTTGATGTTGTTCCCCACAATGTCCCTTAAAGATGTTTTTGACACAGTCGGTGCTAGTATTTTATCTATTATGAACTGGATGTGCTACAAAACTCCATAAAAACAGCACATGTGGGAGAGATGTGGAAATCCACTGGAAAATTGGCTGTGCATAAATTGTATCTAAATATCTAACAACCAGGCTGGAAAAAGAGAGACAACTGAAAAAGATTGCTGTGGTTTGGCTCTATACAGGATACAGTATAGAGTATTTATCAGATTATAGACTAGTAGATGGCTCCATTCATTGTCACTACTTCTAGTTCATTTTTGAGCTTCCACAGTACACAATTGTGGTAGCATTGTAATTATTATCTAAACCTAAAGTAAGTGTAGTCCAAATGTTTTAAAGGTCCCACATTCTCCACTGTCCAGAGTTTTATTTTGTGTCTTGAGGTCCATTCAAAGCTGTGTGTGTGGTGTCATGCACCAAAAACACTCTCAATCCATTTCTCCACGTTCATTTTCCAGCATCTCTCTGAGCCTTACCAAGAACAGGCTGTTTCTGTCGCCGTGTCTTTAAGGCTCATTAATATGAACGACCCCTCTGTTCCGATTGGCTAACCGTTTCGAGAGTGAAACGTGAGACGCCGCGGCCCGGCAGCTACAGGTAGGGAAAACTCTCCGGTAATAAACAATGACCACCGCTCTACCGCTTTGAAAAAAACATTTTTGTTAGTCTATTATTTCTTACAAAAATGCTAATGAGCGAACCTTTGTGATGCCACAAAGTTACGGAAGTCCAAACGGCTCGTTCAGAGGCTCGCTGCACTAATATAGATTGTGTGGATTTAGTTGTTGACCGTGGGTTTTGATACTTTCACCATGTTTAGATAGACCATCCAACTCCTTTATAATCAAAGAGGCAAGGGGAATCCTGTTTTACACCATATGGGACCTTTAAAAGTCAGTTTATCGTGATTAAAAAAATATTTTTACGCACTACAACCTGAACTTGAAACATAACTTAGACCCAAACAGTGACAGATATGGGACAAAATCTGAAGAATCAAAAGAATTATCCATCCAAGCACCACAGCTGCATCAAAACAGAGAGGAAACAGTGTATTAGAAGCCAGAAGACTTGGTTCCCACTGAGTTGTCTGGGACTGACCTGTGTAGAATGAAGTTGTGGTGGAGGTACTCCAAGCCTCTCAGCAGCTGAAGGATTATACACTTCACCTGGAAAAAAACACAGAGAAGTGGAGAATCACCACACTGCAGATGAGACAAACATGTATTGTATGAGGTAGACCTAGGAAAATATCCCAGAGTTCATAGCTACACGTAGGGGACTCTGCTCTGTCCTACCTGAGCCTCGGAGAACGGCGTCTGCATGTTCTCCAGCAGACTGGCCAGGTCCTGTTCACAGTAACTCATCACCAGGAACAGACTGGACAGGACACACACACACACACACACACACACACACACACAGCCAGTTAAAGAGGCAGTATTTTCTCTCTGATGTGTGACTGTGAAATTGGTTGAGATGACTATGATTTGACCTTAACCTGAATAGTTTTAAGGAAAGATTTAGATCAGATTACACACAAGTATGCATGAATATGTTGCATTGGTATTATTGTTAAAATCATTATCCTGGGTTAGGCCTAAACCTGTTTTAGCTGTTCAAAAAAAATCACTGCAAATTACAGCTTCTCATGGCTTATTGCTGTGGTAACACACCATTGTAATAAAAGTATTTATCTGCCTTAAAATATAGTTCATGAACAGTAGATAAAGGATGATAGATAATGGATTAATATAAGGTTAAAAATGGGATTTAACCTGGCTTAATGAGCAAATATAAACAAATAAAGTATGTCTCCCTATTTTTTTGTAGACAGACTTTTTGCTCTAGTGAAATGTTATGCTCTCAAATTCATGGTTACATTTTCAGGTGTGTGTGTGTGTGTGTGTGTGTGTGTGTGTGTGTGTGTGTGTGTGTGTGTGTGTGGACTACCTCTCCAGCTGGTTGCCGACGACCACCTCCTTCAGCTCCACTATGTTGGGATGCCGCAGCCTCAGCAGCAGGGTGATCTCCCTGAGGCTGCTGATGGGGATGCCTGTCAGAGAGAGGGAGGGATGGAGAGAGAGAGAGAGAGAGGTTTGAATATTTTTTCAGAGAGAGAAGGTGCGCTTGTTTCAGGGCAGCGGCGGGTCTCACCGTCTTTCTCTTTGTCCATCCGCACCTTCTTCAGGGCTACGATCTCGTCGGACTTGGTGTCGCGGGCCCGGTCTGCGGTTAAGAAGAGGAAACAAGCGGCTGTGGTCACGTTCTGCAAAACCAGGTTGTGTGCACTGGGTCTGGAAATCAGTAATCCACATTCCTGACTTACACACAATGCCGTAGGTTCCCTCCCCTATTCGGTTCAGCTTCTCGAACTCTTTGACACTTCTGCAGTTCCCGAGCTGAAAAAAAAAAGAGGGGAGAAGAAAAGAGATGAGTTCAGTTCCTATCAGTTCCATGCATCATGGCTGTTTCCAACACTAGTTGAGAAGCCTTGACTTAGAAAATGCATTTTGTTTTCAACAATATCTACAAGGATAAACCTCAACTTAATCAATATGGTTACTGGAAAGACATAGGGAGTTGTACTGCTGGTCTGGATAGCTGCATGTATCATAGTCACTGATGTATCCAACAACACTTGATACAAATTTGGCATCACCTAAAAAGGGTTAGACAGACCTCACTAAATTCAATTGGGACAGGAATCCATTGCTGGTGTCAAAGGGCTCTGATTAAAGTTTACTAGAAAGCCTCTGCTGATGACGTCCCAGGCTGCTCAGCAACACCTGAAGGTGAGCGGGCCACAGCAAAGATGCATGCGGGCTTATCTAACTGGTAGAGGGAGCCAATGGTCAAGCAAGGTAATGAGATTGGCTGCTGCTCGAAAACAATGACTGGAGCAAAGTTTCTGGGAAATGTACGCTAAACTCCATTAAAAACTTTGGCATTTTTAAGGTACATTGCTTATTAGCAAAAGCAGACCCCTCGTAGAATATTACTTCAGACCTTTTATGAATCATTAGGATCTACTGGTAAGTTCGGCACGCATCTGATCCACTAAGCAGCTCGTTTTGGGATAGAATTTCAACTTTTACAACTGGTTCACGCGGCTCGCTACCGTCCACCGCCGTGCTATTCTGATGAAAGAAAACCGTGGTAATACCAAGCTAACCAATTAAAATGTTTAAATTGTATTTAAATAATTATTACTTGGTGGATTAGATGTATGCCGAATTTATCAGTAGACCATGAGGACTCGTAAAAGGTCTTAAGTCATGTTCTATAATTGATGTAGCTTTGCCGATAAGCAATGCAACATTACACTACCATAGTCTGAACAGAGTTTGGTATAACAGCAGAACGGCAGAGCTAACGGGGCTAATGCTTACCCTGTGATTCTGCGGCACTGTGAATGTTCTGTTGTTCTTAACGGACTTCAGCTTTATAGGGTCCGGTTCGTCCTCGCCAATAGCGTCCATTCTGTCTTTTGAGACCGATTTCAACTAAAGAAGACTGGAATTATTAACGTTATGGCATTAACTAGACAGGCCGCAGCAGCTAGCTCCGGTGGGCGCAGCCGTCGTGTTTTGTTTTAGGCCACCAAAAGGACAACCGTGCGCTTTCCCGGAGTTTGAGCAGGGAGGAAGACCCACACCGTGCAGGCATACAGAGGTGGACTCCGTTCTGGTTCATCGTTGAAACACTGTTAGGAGACAAAAAAACGAAAATATAATAAATGCTATGAATACCATATGCCCTTAAATATTAATAGTAGTAGCAGCAGTTGTATTAGTATTACACATTCCTACAATATGTGTGGTCCAACCTTTAGAAGGGGTCAAAAGGTTAGAAAGATGGAACCAGAGGCCTGGGCGTACCTTCTGTAGCAGGACGTCTTCTGTTTAAGTTTACTGGCTGTTTACTACTGTTTTGCGCCCCACCATGATGGGGGTTGAGTTCGGCCTCCGCTCCTTCATGGCGTCCGCTATAGTCATGGTGGACGGGGAAGCGTAGATGTCATCCCGAGACGGAGCCGTGATGATGATGGCGGGCGGACGAGGAGGGAAGTCCGGGGAGCCTGCAGACTCAGTGTTGGACTGTGAGGAGGAGGGCAACTCTATGACAAAGAGAAATTACATTAATTAATTATTACAGTGCACAGTGTATGGTCTAGGTCCCATATTATTCAGCTTGCATTATGTTTTCAAATATACTATGGTTCAGGATATGAATAATGTTCCTTGTGATGTGATGCAAATAAGTGTAGTTTAGTTGAAAGAGTTTATTGAATGAATTAGAAGACTAACAGTCACAATACTGGACCCTGATTGGCTGATAATGCCAGCTCCACTAGGTTAAATGAGGTAAATCTGCTGAGTGGAGGCTTCCAGGTGGTGTGTGTGTGTGTGTGTGTGTGTGTGTGTGTGTGTGTGTGTGTGTGTGTGGCTGGACAAGGAGTCAAAAGTTGAGTTAGTTCAGGTGCTGAAAACCCGTCCAATTGGAGGGATTTCAGCAATTATTAATCGCTTAATTGAGCCAATCAAGAGCAAGTCCAGTTGTGATGCGTGGACTCGGTCTGAAACTCCCTTTGAAAAACAGATGAACTCTAAATTTAACAGCTCAAACCACATCTATTTTAATCCAAGTCTATATGAAACATCTTTAATCATACATGTATATAAATAGGGCCTGAATTTGTATAATAGGGCCCCTTTAAAGTTCACTAATGATGACACGTTGTCGTCTAGTTATATTGTTATATTTCAAACGCTTAGCCGGATCAGCTCACATATTAATTTCTGCTGTGTTGTCTTGTTCCTGGATGTTTCTGGATGAACAGCAACACCTTTTAAATAGGATTGGGCTAATTTCTTAAGAGCGTTAGAGCTGCGCCTGCATCATGTTAGTCATCATGCTAATGACCAACCAATTAACATACAGTATCTGTCTATATTCAAAGGCTGCTGGGGAAAGACGTGGCGTTGGACGCGGCGGTGTAGCGGCCGTCGAGGTTACCCGAGGCTTTCTGCTTACTGTTCGGGTTCGTTTGGGTATACTGTGACCCCTCTCCCCACACACACACACACACACACACCTATAGATACACAAACGGCTGCTTTGTTGCCATGGTTTTATCTCCTAGAAAGCAGCAAGGTGGATGTTAATCAGCATTAGCAGCAACATAATACATCTGAGTGGTCATCCAGGCCTCCGTCTTAGTGACAGCACTAGTAAACACCAGTAGAGAGTAGTATCATTCAGTATCATTACGTTAATAGTGCGTAGATGTTGATGCTCCTTTCATTCTGACCATATCCTCTGTGTTTTAAATATTAACTAGGTGTGTATACCCTGAAAATGCATGTACACTGCCTGTCAGAGGTTTGGACGCATCACATTTTTCTTTATTTTTACTATTTCCCACCTTTTACACTAACAGTAAAGACGTCAAAACTATGAAATGACACAAATGGAATTATCCAGTGACCAAAAAAGTGTTAAACAAATCAAAACTATCTTCTATTTTAGATTCTTTAAAGTAGCCGCGCTTTGCCTTGATGGAAAGGCAAAAGGCTTTGGAAAGAAATTCATACATAGGATCAACTTCACTGTTTATATTTGTTACATTTCAAGCATTTAAGCAGAAGCCTTTAGATCAAAAATGGCTTTAAGAGAATGAAAAACATAGAACATTCAGTCAGGTGGGTCCAGACTTGACAGGCAGTGTATACATGTATATACCTTCAACTCACCACACTACAGGTTGGATAGTGACAAAATGCCATAATGAGACAACAGATCATGGGATAAAATTCATGAATTCATGACTCCAATCTGTATACTTCACAGACTAATGGAAGGATAGGCGATGTCAGAGTGCGATGCGTGTTTGTTTGTTCAGTCAGAGTATTTCTACTGCTCTACTCTTACCTGAATCTTCCTTCTGGCTTGCTCCAGACCCCATTAGGCTTCAGTCAGCTGTTATACAATCCATAGACATCCACATACATGGTGATCACTGCTGGGTCAGTCTACACTACAGTGCACTTAGAGTCATTATGTCTGCACTTAAGAGCCTGTGTGCTATATCTGTGGCTGCTCCACTCCCCAATCGCCTTCTCCCTCCCTCCCTTCTCTGTTTGTCTGTCTGTCTGTCTCTCTCTCTCTCTCTCTCTCTCTCTCTCATTGACGGGTGGCACTAATCTAGGATCGCTTGTCCAATGGCTCAGTCGTAAAATATTCTGGATTTAAAAAAACAAATCAGAGATGATTTGAAAAGTCATAGTTTATTATGTTTTTTTTTAAGTGAAGGACTTGTAGATGTTCAATATAAATGTACAATATAATCAGCTAAACATAAATTATGCCTACTGAGCACCAAAACCAACAAATTGTGTCATTAAAAATACAAATAACATGCACACACACATACAAAACAATACAGAAAAAGGGAAGTCATAACATATATAAGATGGACTTAACATTATCCAAAATTATAATCTTCAACCATAGTTTGTGAGCCACCAAATCACGTGTTTCTACCGGGCGCCACCTATAATCACGTGACTGCCCCTGAACCAGGAAGTGCAGCGACAGAACCAGGAAGTGCAGTGTCCATATACACGGGCTAATCAAAACAAATCAAGACTAGCTTGTTGGAGAGCGGAAAACACATTTTAAATTGATTACCTGGAAGTCATAAACGCCTTGACATGGATGGTAACTAGTGTTTTAACAGTTGACGAGTCTGTCTAGATGGAGTTTGCCGTTGGTTTTGAGTTACATCATCAGTTTGTGACGATAAAATTAGCTAGGCTGGCTAGCTAAATCTAATATGTTAACTTAGCTACATGTTAACTGTAACAGCAGCTGTCCAACCAGTTGTTTTGATACTCGGTCATATCTAACTGTCTTATTTCGCTAATATAGCTGGGCACTGTAGCTATCTGGCTGTGGCCTTGGGTTTGATTTAAAAACTTCAAGCTACAGAGTCTTTGCTAGCCCCGATACGCTCCGTTTCCTAATGTATGTAAAGAATGTCACGCCAAACCCTATTCAAAAACCTGTCAGTTTGATGTGACCCTGCTTATCGGCAAACGTACACACCTCGCCAAATAACTCACCTTTTATAATGCGGCATACCAGTAATCCGTCAAGTAGCACTTATTTCAGTAAAATGTCATCTTTTACAATTAGTTCACGCTACTGGGCACCACCCTCTACTGTATATTTTAAAAATAACGGGCGAACCAATTCTAAAAGTTTACATTTTATTTAAATAAATGCTGTTCGGTCGAACATATATATGCCGAATTTATCAGTGGTTGCTCTCGCTTCGTAAAATGTCTGAAGTCATGTTGTGCGAGGTGTATAGGTTTGCCGATAAGCACTGCAGCATTAAAGTGACGAATTCTTGAATGGAGTTTGGCGTGACGTCGGCTCTATCCGAGAGAAAACGTCACGTGTAGGGGCTAAGTAAGGAGAAGAGCTTGCTCCTCAGCTGTAGCCAGCCATGCGTGTTTGTGTGTATGTAAGTAAGGACTCGGGTGCCTTTTGCTGGGTCAATTACTTAACTGTCAAGGCAAGCTCTGTCCTCCTCTCTCCTCCAGTCATTGTTTTCGAGCAGCAGCCAAGCTCATTACCTTGCTTGACCACTGGCTCCCTCTACCAGTTAGATAAGCCCGCATGCTAAACCAAGCACCCAACTATTAATGTCACAAAGTGTTTCTTTGGTGCATCTTTGCTGTGGCCCGCTCACCTTAAGGTGTTGCTGAGCAGCCTGGGACGTCATCAGCAGAGGCTTTCTAGAGAGAGTCCAAATTCCTGTCCCAATTTAATTTAGTGAGGTCTGTCTAACCCCTAAATTTGTATCAGGCGAGACAGACAGACAAGCTCCTGTTATCAATTTACCAATAATTGGCAGAGATCGAGAAGGTTAACAGACAGTCATTGGGACGCAGTGCTTTTAAAGTGACACTCTATATTCCTAATTCCCTTTTTCTCTCTCTCCCCAGAAACACTCTTCCAACTAAAGGTATGCATCTGACTAAAAGGTTTCATTCATCTCAGCTTGATATAATCTGAAAAAAAAGAAATTATCTATTGACTTCATTCCTGTCTCTCTCTCTCTGTTCACAGTTTACAGCTAAGCAGCTTGAGAAACTGGCCAAAAAGGCGGAGAAGGACTCGGAGAAGGAGCAGGCCAAGGTCAAGAAGGTGAGCGATCAGGAGCCAGGTTAAAGGCCGGGGCCTCGTTTTGGTGGGCAGTGCTTTGGTGTTTGGCTTTTCCCTGCCTGTTAAACTGCTGTAATTTGTTTTGCGTCGACCCCCGAAAGAAGAGTACGTATATTGTTATCGCAAGAAGCTTCCGAACGAGTTGGATTAGTGTTCTTTTTTGCGTGAAGCCTCTGATTGTGGTCAGATAGACTTATATTTTCCCTTAAAATTGAGCTTTCTTAGATACTCTATAATCCAGAACCCACCTTGTTGACATTGTCACCTTCTAAGCCTTTTGGAATTGTTTTTGTATAAGTTGTATAACGTGCGTCTTCAGTCTTGAATGGCTCATAGCAGGTCTGAACGTCATATCATAGTTGGTGTTGTGTGATCTTTGGATCTTTGATGATAATATGCGGGTGTGGCTGTTTGGAATTGAGCCAGTGACTCATCCCTGTAGGCTTAGTAGGTAAAGGCAATTCTTTATCTGTACTCATATAACCCAAGAAAAGGAATGACATACTCTAACCATTGAAATTGTAAGTGATTGATCATTTATCCATGTTCTACTGGTCAGGTGGTGTCATGAGTGGCAGGCATCAGTCAGAAGGGGGCAGTACAACGTTAACATTGAACAAGGACTGCTGTCGAGGCTCCGTTGTGCTAATGATATCTGGGTATTGGTTTAATGTCTTTGACTAAATGTTTTCACAGGGAAAGAAGGCTATTAGGAATCTAACCCCAAATTCGTTCCAACTCTTTTTTTTTTTTTTTTCCTCCAGATGATTTGGTTTGGTCATTATAGAATAGAAAGCTGGAAAGCTGGATGTAACAAAGGGGTCGTAAAGTAGCCCATCCCTTTTTGCCTCACTGGCGAGAGAGATTTCCCTGCTGAGTGATGTTAGTATTCACTTTTCATATCCTGTTTCAAGCTCTAATACTTTTTAAATGAAGAGGGATGGCTATGCTGTTGTTAATGTTATTCTTCTATTATTGTCATTGTTGTTGTTGCTGCTGTTTTTGCTGTTGGAATTGTTGTTGTTGTTGTTATTATAAACTTTATATGCGCTGTACTTTTCAAGAGTAAGAAAATGCTATACATATAATACAACCATAAGAGATAAAAGCCAGTATAGGGCTGGGCAATATATCAATATTATATCGATATCGTGATATGAGACTAGATATCGTGTTAGATTTTGGATATTGTAATATGGTGATATGGCATAAGTGTTGTCTTTTCCTGGTTTTAAAGGCTGCATTACAGTAAAGTGATGTCATTTTCTGAACTTACCAGACTGTTCTAGCGGTTCTGTTATTTGCCTTTACTCACTTAGTCATTATATCCACATTACTGATGATTATTTATCAAAAATCTCATTGTGTAAATATTTTGTGAAAGCACCAATAGTCATCCCTACAATATTGTCGCAATATCGATATCGAGGTATTTGCTCAAAAATATTGTGATATTTGATTTTGTCCATATCGCCCAGCCCTAAGCCAGTAAGATGAACGATAAAAATATTAGACATGAATTTAAATGGGGTTAAAGAAGAGTGAAACAGGTGTATGCAACAGGAATAAAATAGGTAAAAACATATGAGTGTAAAAACATGACTTAAAAACACAGATTTTTGCCGGCTTTAACATGAAAGCACATTTCACCGAGTCAGTATACACCTTTAGAGTTGATGCATAAATACAGGTGAAATGAAAGGTGTATTGTTGACGCAGAGCTTGAGTGTGAACCACGTGTGTTTGTGTGTGTTTGTCCGTTCGCCCAGGCCCTGCAGCAGAAGAATGTGGAATGTGCCAGAGTGTACGCAGAGAACGCCATCCGAAAGAAAAACGAGGGTCTGAACTGGCTGCGCATGGCGTCTCGTGTCGACGCGGTGGCCTCTAAAGTCCAGACCGCTGTCACCATGAAGGGGGTAAGCCACTGTGTTTAGTGAGTTGACTAGTCCATGCCCCTTTTTATTGTATAAGTCTATGTCATACTGACAGTGGCTTATTGAATCCACAAGGTTGAAATGGAGAGAAAGAAATAACAATATTCATATCATCACACCACACATAAGCCCTTCCATTGCTTCTGCTTTACACCTACTCTTTGATACATTCCCTTTCTACATGATAATACTTTGGCCCAGAGTCTTTGTTCTGTTTCATTGCATTTATGTTTTAAGCATTTAGCTGATGCTCTTATCCAGAGTCACTTAGACTGAGTGCAACAGTGGAATAAGCTTCAATTTCTAGATCATCAGCATTATAAGCAACCAATAGAGAGGAGAGCAAAGGTCAGAGCTATGTAATAGGGAGAAAATATGTAATAGGGAGGCACTAGGAAAAGATATGACATAAGATAAGAAAATATACGGGAAATGAACGCTAGGGAAAAGGAGTAGATGGGATTTCGTAAGTATTGTGTTTTTACTCTTGTCTCAGAACTCAAGATATACACATTATAAAGGCAAAGATATATATATATTTTTCATTTTTCCATCAGGTGACCAAGAGCATGACCCAGGTGACCAAGGCCCTGGACAAGGCCCTGGGCTCCATGGACCTCCAGAAGGTCTCCGCCGTCATGGATAAGTTTGAAACTCAGGTCCAGAACCTCGACGTCCACACCTCGGTGAGTGGCCGCAGGGCTGTGCGAATTTGTTTTGGGGGTTTTGTACGGGTATTTGCAAGCACACATTTTGCATACCCATATTTATGTTTGTGTGTATGAGTGTGCGTGAGGCTGAAATGTACTACTGTATTGTGTTAAACTTCGATGAAACCAAGACCCAACACAATTTGGTCAAGTTTTAGGTGTTTAGCCCTTTCAATGCCTTGTTGTAGTGTTCATCTTGTTAATCAACACTATGTGACAGACTGTGAAAACATCGGATAGCACACACTTAGCGACTGGCATTCGTCAATTTTTTTGTCTCACTTCATAGAGGCGCACACACTGCACAGCTAGTTGGGTTTGGGAACACACACTTGATGACCAGTTGGATTTAGGGAACACACACTTGATGACCAGTTGGATTCAGGGAACACACACTTGATGATTAGTTGGATTTAGGAAACACACACTTGATAACCAGTTGGATTTAGGGAACACACACTTGATAACCAGCTGGATTTAGGGAACACACACTTGATAACCAGTTGGATTTATGGAACACACACTTGGTGATTAGTTGGATTTAGGGAACACACACTTGATAACCAGTTGGATTTAGGGAACACACACTTGATAACCAGTTGGATTTAGGGAACACACACTTGATAACCAGTTGGATTTAGGGAACACACACTTGATAACCAGTTGGATTTAGGGAACACACACTTGATAACCAGTTGGATTTAGGGAACACACACTTGGTGATTAGTTTAATTTAGGGAAAACACACTGGACAACTAGTTGGGTTTGGGAACACACACTTGATGACCAGTTGGATTTAGGGAACACACACTTGATAACCAGTTGGATTTAGGGAACACACACTTGATAACCAGTTGGATTTAGGGAACACACACTTGATAACCAGTTGGATTTAGGGAACACACACTTGATAACCAGTTGGATTTAGGGAACACACACTTGGTGATTAGTTGAATTTAGGGAAAACACACTGGACAACTAGTTGGGTTTGGGAACACACACTTGATGACCAGTTAGATTTAGGGAACACACACTGGACAACTAGTTGGATTTAGGGAACATACATGACCCGAGTATCTAAGGAACCATCAAATCTCGTGAAGAAATGAAAGTCCTGAACCCTCACACATTACAAGATCATCTCTGCCACAAACTAGCGGCGACTCGAGTCGTGATGCCAAAACCCGGTTATCATGGGTTTAAAAGTCTTGTAGTGTGGCCCCCGGCCTTGGATATTAAAACCCAATTCTGCACACTCTGATTTTTCTCCTATTTCAACTCAAACCATCTCTCTCTCTCTCTCCTCCCCACACCAGGTGATGGAGGATTCGATGAGCTCAGCCATGACGCTGACCACGCCTCAGGAGCAAGTGGATGACTTGATCCACCAGATAGCCGAGCAGAGCGGCCTGGAGGTGATGGACCAGCTCAACCAGTTGCCTGCAGGAGCCACCTCACTGGGCGGGGAGAGCTCGCGTTCCCAGGAGAAGGAGGACCAGCTGTCCCGACGGTATGGACCTCTGTTGGTGCTAAGCATTATGCGAGGTGCACCCAGTGCTGGGTGGTAAACTGGGGCAGCAGTGTAGTAACGTAGCGGTTAGAGAGACCATCCCATAACCAGAAGATTGCAAGTTCGATGCCAGCAATTTTAAGCCATGTTTCCTGTTGAAGTGTCCTTGAGCAAGACACTGAACCCCCTACCTGTTGACTTACTGCAAGTTGCTCTGCAGAATGGTGTCGTAATGTCTAAAATGTAAAACAAGAGAGATAATCATCAAAATGTTCCTCTCTATTAATATAAAAAAAATGTATTTTATAAAAACTGGAGTGAAAATTTTGCAGTTAGAGTGGAGCATTAGATCTTTAAATTAGTTTGCACAGCACCACACGCTACTGTTTGGGTTGCTATATTGCATTATAAAGACATGCTCCCATTAGCACAGTGAAAAATGAGATGTGGTTTGGAAATAATACCTTGATTTGTCATGCTTTGACAATGGAAATTATTTTAAGCCATGGTACAATTAATTTTCTGGGTACTGCGGCTTTAACTCGGTAGCAAAAATTAGCCTTTTTAGATAATTCCTTTACTTTTGTAAAGAGTGTCCTCGCAAATACTATGAACATATCATATTCATATGAAGTATTGGGCAAATTATTGAGAAAATTGCATTTTATTTACTAAATCATTAATAATTAATGAGGCCATCTGTGCTTCACTGGTTTACCTGTTGAAACTGATTTTATTTTGTTTGATCAAGCTAGAAAGCTTCGCAACAACTAGCTACTTTAGCTTCGTCTTGTAATATAAGTTCTCATTTTGTCAATTTTAGGATAATGCTAGTCACAAACAATTACTTAACATCCCATGGGCTAAAGCGTTAGCATGCGCACCAGACAGAACTATCTACCTCAGAAAGAGAGATAATTTTGGCACCAGTCCTCCGTCAGATGCGTCAGAAATGATGGTCTAGCGCTTTAAATGTACATACTGTTGACCAATCAGAGCAGAGTGACATTGGGACGCGTGATACTCGGCACACTGGACCTTTTTAAGGCTTTTTCACACCTTTCAAAAGCTTCAAAAATAAAGCCATGTGTCACTCACCCACATTTTTCACATGTTCATAGGTTGGCTGCTTTGCGGAACTGAAGACGTCTCGTAGGAGAGGCGGTGGGCTAACGACAACAACTGTTTGGAGGCAGACAAACACGAAGACGGGGGAAACGGGAGCTGTGTGTGTGTCTTTCTTATCGAACTGTTCCTACCGTGAGGACTTAATGAGCCTATTGATTACCACCCCCCCCCCCCCCCTTGGTCTATAAATACACACTCGCACCGGCTAGAAATAACACCTGAGAAGGCATGAATCTCTCTCTCTCTTCTCTCTCTCTCGTTCACCTTCCCGTTTCGATCCACCTCCGCTCCCGTCTCTGTCTCCCCTACCAATTCCCTGCTGTGTCTCATTTTACCTTTCACTTGAATTTTTCGTCTATTTTCCTCCTTTTTGGATCCCCCTCTCTCTATCTCTCTGTCTGTCTCCCTCCCACCACCACCACCACCTCATCTTGTGGTTTCACCATCCAAATCTCGAGTCACACACTATTGGATGTATCCTTTGTACAGACATTTTACATATGGTATAATGTACAACGACGATAAAGACAAAGAGTTTTACTAAGTTTGACATATTGATTATAAGGGAGTTGGGTGGGTTGAAGATGTATGTATGTATTTTGTTTTGAAGTTTTTCGGGCTTTCTCTGTTTTCAACCCGCCGATGGAAAGATGTCGGTTGCTACGGATGATTCTCTAGAAAGGCAGGAGCCAACCGCATCAGATGGGGGAGAAATATCACTGTGCGCGCACTCCGATGTATCGTAACTTTTCCGTTTCTTGAGAGTTAAGACGCACGGTGTAATAAGTATATTCTTATCGGATTCATCCAAGACGCGACCGCTTCATCGTGACAAAGTTCCAACTCTGTGTACAACAAAGGACAATCCTCAAAATGTATTATTTTTTGCTGTCGTCTTTATTTTTTGTTGAGATTTGTCGATGATTACCCATGCCTGTATTCTTACGTTTTTTTTGGGTTTTTTTTTTTGCTTTGAACGTTGTACGCCTTATTTGGGATGCAGGTGCTTGCATAGGTGCTTCCCCCCCCCCCCCCTCAGTGCCTGAAGGACAGTAGTTTAGAAATCGGACCAGTAGTGGATGCAAGCTGATCGTAACCTTTTAGGTATGAAGTAATTTCTCATTTTACTGAGATGTTATCCGTCATGGTCTGTGTTTATTAGGGATGGGACGATATGCTACGATACGATGCAACGATACGATATTCGATACGCGATATGTGGTTCACGATTCAATACAACCACGATACGATGTAATAAATAAAAGTTCAATGACAACAAAGTCTGACTGCAGAATTCTGTTTATTTCTGAGCCACAAATCTTTCTAGCAATGGCACTGGCATGTAAACAATTTTAAAATGTTATTACAAAATGTAAATAATATAATTTGGATGGAGAGCTTGTGAAATTGTGATGGTCAAGCGTCTCATTTGTGATTACTACAGCAGAATAAAATATAGCTAATATCGCGATTGATTTTTCTGCCCCACGATACGTATCGTCACATTTCCGTATCGCGATATATTGAATTTCTATATATATATCGTCCCATCCCTAGTTCATTCATCCCAGCTTCTCCAGGTGGGACCACCGATCTGGAGTCCTTGAATAGTTCCTCGATCCATCCCACATCTCAGGCCAATTCTGATCCAACGCTGGACTTGGTAAATACAGGCTCTGGTTGCCATAGCTGTCGTAGGCCGACATTATTACGGACCCTTACCTGTACCGGTGAAGTTGCCTCTAGGTACTGATCTCTGATCGGTTTGGGAGTCTAAACACGATTAAGACGTGAAGATAGCAAAGCAGGGCAGGGATGTACAGCCTGGGACTTTTTCCATTCGGCAGGAATCGGTTTGCTACTCCTGCTTTGCCTTGTAAATTGTTGATTTGCTTTGCGAAGTTTGTTTAAAATGTTTCCGATTATTCGCGAGGTGACTGGAGGAGGCTGATGGGAGTTGGAATGTTTTTGGTTTCGGTGCGTCCTTCTCTGAGCCTTTGCTGTAGACGGAAACCAGACAGAACGCAGATGCAGACAGAAGCCAGATCTCCACCTATGACAGAGCAGCTTCACCGTGTGTGTATGTGTGTGTGTGTGTGTGTGGGGGGGGTAAAGTTAACCTTTCTTTCATTTTAACACGGGGAGGGTTATTTATACTCAGAGTTACGCCGACTTCGCAGTGCTTTTGTTTTGTATATTTATCTTGTGAAAATAAAAAACTGCCCTCTGATGCAAAGTCTTCCCTTTGACTTCAGTTATTTGTTTTCAATGCAGTTAACTGACCATACAGGATTTCTGGGTATTGAAGTTCCAATGGTTCAGTTTCCTCTTACTGCCAGTTGGGGCCGCCAATGTGCAAAGTTGCCTAGTGCAGCTTTAATAGCAACATGTAATGATGACACAGCACTTGATGTTATGAGCATATTTTGTGTGTGTCCCAAATGTAGACACACTGATGCACTGACAGTGACACACCCTCTGGGCAGGCAGAATACTCTCTGAACAGTCATCACGGCTCCCTATGGCCTTATTATTTGTAGCAGGGCAAAACCAAAACCCAGATCATGACTGCTGCTGTGAGGCGGTTCATGAATAATAATAATAATAATAATAACGGCAAACACGGGCTGCTGTTTATTCACTGAACTCTGAACGGACTCCATACCAACACGGCCGTTTCGGGGTAAACCGTCTGCAAATGTTCTGGTAGTTTCTCGCTGAAGCCGTTTTTCGGGTAAAACCGTCCAAATGAGGAGGTGGTCAGATCCCACCCGTGGGCTTTCTGTTTGGCTTTTCTTCTCTCTCTGTCTTCTTCTTCTGTCTGTGAGGTAAATTATCACACCGCGGTTAAATAACTAGGCAGAAATGCCAGGCGCCCCGTAACAACTGGCTGTCGCTCTATTAAATGTCAACGCGAGAGGCCGGGGGGGGGGGCCCAGCAGGTTGCCTTGGCGTGCTCTGGGAGTGTTTCCACCGCCTCCTTTTTTTTGTTTTTGTTTTTTTCCCAGAAGCCCCCAGAGAGAGCCATGGAGACAGAAGGGGCAAGAGAAACACAACGGACAACGAAGCGGGGTTTGCGCTTCGAAACACTCTTTTTTAAACATCCGAGGTGAACGGGGACAGACAAACAGGCGGTTACTATAAAAGGGATGTTCCCAGGGTCTGCTGACAGAATGGAGTTCCCCTTT
Organism: Centroberyx affinis; assembly: GCF_046629955.1. Lineage (NCBI taxonomy): Eukaryota > Metazoa > Chordata > Actinopteri > Beryciformes > Berycidae > Centroberyx > Centroberyx affinis. The sequence continues at coordinate 77,552 of NW_027282575.1, read as the reverse complement.
AATGCTGCGATGGGCGGCGGTGTCGGGTTTCACAGTTTGTGTCTGTTGTTGTGTATGACAAATAAGCAATAGCCTACTTGGCAGCGGGTTGTAACTGGATACCGGAGCTGTGGGGAGGTGTGGAGGATTTGTCTCCACGCGATCAAGAATGGGCGGGGGGAGGGGGGGGAAGGTCAAGGGTCGGAAAGTGGAAAATCTAGATTGAGTGGGCGGTAAAGAGAAGCCCTGTTTGCACAAGCATGTGAACACACACTCAACCTGGATCAATGGTAAATAATAAAGGAAAACAGTGGTAATTATTTTGAAGTGATTGTAAGGAAACAGGAGGCCCGCGCACTAAACCGAGGCACAGAGACAGTAGAAATGTGCTGCTGGAGAGATAAGCAGACATCAAACAGCCGGAGGCAAAGCAGATTAGAATGAGTGTGTGTGTGTGTGTGTGTGTGGTTCCAGCCGTGCCCTCCGGTGATCCACACACACACACACATACACACAGCACAGGTATATTCTAGTCTAACACAGAGAGAGACAGAGAATGGGAGAGTGGAGGAGAGATGAAGATACAGCTCTCTGCATAAAGGCTAAAGATCCCTCATTCTGAATTGTGTTACAATTTCACATTGACTTCATCTTTTGGAATTATTTCTTTTCTTCAGTCTCTAGCAATTCCACCATTTTGCTTTTGGCATCAGCAAATCAGATGCATACGTGTGTGTGTGTGTGTGTGTGTGTGTGTATGGGTGGGTAATCCCTGGCTGCCTCCCCCCATGGAAACAAATCACGGTGTTCCCTCTGTTATCATGAGAGCCAGAGCAGCCCCGCTAATAGATTTCTGTCTCTCTCTCTCATGTGACCGCCGCTGCTTATTGGCTGAGGGACGGGGAGAGTTGACGCTCAGGGCCGCTCCGATTGGATTAGAGGGGAGCCGCGGCAAGCTAGTCAGCGTTAGCCAGAGGGAGAGCGGAAGTAAGGTTTTTTTTTTGGGCGTAATAATAAAATCTGAAACGTAAACTTGATTTGTCACTTAAACACGCATGCGTATTAGAGTGTCGAAGGTGTACATGGAATTTTGTAAAAACAGCCCAAGGTAAGATAAAAGTAACGATTGGGTCGTTACAGAAGCAAACACTATTAGGATGCTGCAAAGATTTTTGTATTTACTTAAGTCAGCTGAGCATGCATAGTCTTTTCCAGCAACATCCTGCTTCATATTGATACAGTTACAAATATTTACACTGCAGCTGCCCAGTACAGTCAAATAGAGCAAATGAGGAGTATGAAGCAACAACTCTAGAATGTATGAAGAAGAAATATAAGAATGAAAAGTATGAGCACCAGTAGAGCATACTGGCAAATGAAGTAGAGAAATAGGAATTTTATGATAATTTGTATTAGCTATATGCAATATAGGCTATAAAACGTGATGAAAGAAAATGAGTATATTAACAAATTGGTTTTATAGCATCTTTACAGGGTGTGCAAATTACCGGGTTTACAAAAGGCCATATGTATGGACAGAAAGTGTCTAGGTGTGCAGACGTACATTGTAAAAAAAAAAATTATGTACAGGGTGTACATTTGGGAGGGTATGTACAATGTGTCCACCTTATATGAAAATAAATCAATTCTATTTTGATTTACTATAAGCTACCCCTTAAATACATTCTTTATTTTCTCTGTAGTACTTACTTCATAAACGTTGCAACAGATGTTCGTCAATAAGGGCTTTTATTTTGAAAGTGTTAACCGGACGTGCCATTGTACAGTGGCTAGCTTGACACTAACCGTGATAAGCAGTAAGGTAACGGTGGCTACGATGCTTATAGTTTCCATCAGCCGGGGAAACAATAAAAACGGAAAACACGGTGAAACTTTCGTTTACCGAGACGGACGTTTTGGCCTCGAGTAGCGCGAGAGAAAACCGTGAAACCGAGTGAAATTCGCCTCAATTTGGATGTTTCCTCTTTGCCGGGGGCTGCTGTGGAGCTGGGCTCGGACAGGGCGGGGTGATGTTTAGGTTCCGGTATAAAGGCAGCGAGAAAATGGGAACCAGGAGGGATGTGGAGCCGGCTGCCGACGCTGTTGTTTTGTACCGGAGAATATGAGAAGTTCAGCGGCCTGTTGTAACAGGGCGGCGGCGTAGACCGTCTGGGGAGGCCGCTGGCGGGGGAGAAGCGTGTCTATGCGGCGCCCCTCCGCCCCCTGTCCGTCAATACGATGAGGACGCTATTTGCATTCTGTTGTCTCTTCCTTATTACCGGCGGAGCGGACCGGGCGACGACGACCAGGACCCTGCCTGTCGACAACAGCAACAACACCAACCTGACGGCCGACAGCAGCAGAAGGTATATTAATATAGGCGACGGCTCTTCGCAGGAATTTGAGTTCCCGGAAAACACCAACGGCGTGATTGTAATCTCCAGTCAGTACCGGAGCGCCGCGGCCAGCAGGAAGGGCCGCCAGAGCTGGAAGCAGACGGTGAGGGTCCGGTCCCTGGATCCGGACGTCTTATCCATACTCAACGTTACCGACAGCGGCCACGCAGGGCCGGTGACGAGTTACATTATCAGCATCCGCTCTGGTTTACCGGGCAAGGCGCAGCTGCAGATCCAGCTCCTGGACCTGGACCAGGACTCGGTGCCGGTTCTGATCGAGGAGCGGACGGATTACTCCATCAGGGTGGCTCCCGGAAGCGACGACCCGGCCGCCCGGCTGATCCAGTCGGGCGGCCTGTCCCACTTCTCCGAGAACCCGGTGCTGTTCGCCTTGCTGCCGCTCATCTTCATCAACAAGTGTGCCTTCGGGTGTAAGGTGGAGGTGGAGGTGCTGCGGGCGCTGCTGCGGAGGCCGGTGCCGCTGCTCCTCGGGGTGCTGGGCCAGTTCTTGGTGATGCCGCTCTACGCCTACAGTGTGTCCCGGCTGGCCTCGCTGCCCAAGGCGCTGTCTCTGGGTCTGGTCATCACCTGCTCGGCCCCGGGGGGCGGCGGCGGCTACCTGTACAGCCTGTTGCTGGGCGGCGACGTCACCCTGGCCATCTCCATGACGCTGGTGTCCACGGTGGTGGCGGCGGCGGCCATGCCCCTGTCGTCGGCGCTGTACGGCCGGCTGCTGGGCGTGCACGCCGCGCTGCACGTGCCCTTCGTCAAGATCCTGGGCACGCTCCTGTTCATCGCCATCCCCATCTCCCTGGGCATGCTGGTCAAGCTGCGGCTGCCCGCCCTCACGCGCGTCCTGCTGGCGCTCATCCGGCCCTTCAGCTTCGTGCTCATCGTGGGCGGCATCTTCATGGCCTACCAGATGGGCGCGTCCATCCTGGCCAACGTCCGGCCGCAGATCGTGGCGGCCGGGGTGACGGTGCCCGTGTTGGGGCTGGTGGTCGGGGCGGCCCTGGCCAAGCTGGCGGGGCTCGAGCTGCCGCAGAGGAAGACGGTGAGCATCGAGGTGGGCGTGCAGAACAGCCTGCTGGCGCTCGCCGTCATGCAGCTGTCCTTCCGCCGGGCCGAGGCCGACTTCGCGTCCCAGGCGCCGTTCATCGTGGCGCTCAGCAGCACCTCGGAGATGCTGCTCATCGTCCTGGGGCACTTCGCCCACCGGAGGCTGTGCGGGCCCGCCGCCCCCAGGACTGACACCTGATTGTAGCCGGAGTTTTTGTTCTGAACTCTTCTAAAAAAAAAAAAACACGAACCCTCCTCAACCTGTGGAAAGATGTTGCCCCACAGTTTGGGCTACAAGTCACACACAGCAAGGCGAGAGCCAGCCAACAATCAACAATCCAGTCATCACTGTTGTTCTACACAGGACAGTGAATGGACTTTTTTTGGGTTCTTCTGTTGTTTTTTATTTTTCATGAAAACCAAAGGCCTTTTACCCCTCTAAGACCTGTTTTTTGTTTCTTTTACAGTATGTCCTTTTTAAATCAGATTGTACTGTGAGGTACTTAATGTAAATACGCATAAGAAGAGAAATACCTATAAAAGAAAAGATATTTTTCTACCAGATTTCTTTTTTGTAATCCAAAAAAATAAGAACAAGATTGATTTGTATCATGTTTACAAGAGGTCAATGTGTCTTAGCAAAAGGAGGAGGGGGAGGGGGGGGGTATTTTTGGGGGGGAGGAAAGTGGAATTGCTTCTTGAATCAAACAGGAGTATGATGATGATGTTTTTTTGAAAGTAATTGCTACTGATTGTGTTTCCTGGATCGAAGAATCCATGTACTTGAATATTCAAGGGGAGAATTGAAGAAAAAAAAAAATGACGATAAAATTAAAAGCATCTTACAAAAGCAAGCTTCAGTTTGTCGAGGGAGTGTGTTTGCAAAGGAACCGGCCGTGTCAAAATGTTAGGTTGGGTTGCCAGAAGGCCTCCTCACCTGTGACTGTTTGCACTTAAGAGTCTGTAGGTATGTGTTGAAATTCCCATATGGGGCTTTAACTGCTGTAGACCTGGCTTCTGCTAATATGGGTTATTAAAGGCCGATACTGATGTTTTTGACAGCTGGTATTTTATCCCCATATCCAACATCTTTAATTTTGACCATTGTGATGCAAAAAAAACCCCCCAAGTATTCAGTGTTTCCCGCTGGAGATTTATGGAAAAGCCTCTGAAACAGCATTCAGACCATCATGGGACACTAAAACTCTCCACTGAAACCTAGGATAATAAGAATATTCCTGAATACTTGTATGGAATCCAATCAATATATTGCAATCAATTCAGGTTAAGGTCCTCCCACAGACAACCTATGTAGTATTGATCAATTGTACAATATCAGATATATCAGGTAAACTTTATTTACCTAGCACTTTCCTAACAGCAGAGTGCTTTAGAAAAAAAAAAAAAAAGAAGAAGAGGAAAATGCATACAACTGCCTTCAGCCTAGAAACTCATTGCACCAGGGGGGACAAAGGCCAGTTTTTTTTTATCAGCTTATTATCCAATAAGCACATTGCTGTTCATAGGTTACAGGGAAGTGAAGTGAAGTATTGTCAGCCGGTCCAGACCCACTAAAGGCATTAAAGCCTTTTGGTTTCCCTGGCTGGAGGCCCGAGGGGAGGCTTTTATACGCCTGTAACAGTGCGTTTCCTGTTGACTTCCTTAAGAGCGGCGGCGGCGGCGGCAGGCCCTCCATTGGTGCTTTCCTGGGACTTTTTGTTGTAGTGGGAAAAACAGGAGAGCGTAAGACCTTGGTGCTTGCGACCGGGCTGTCAGGAATGTAGCACTGCTGTAAATAAGCCTCCAGGCTGAGCTCAGGTTGTTTGGTGTGGGTTTTTTTTTTTTTTTTTTTCGACTCCTGTGTCCAGTTTGGTCGTTTTCTGTATAGGGAAACGATGATCGTAAGAGGGAGCAACATGATAGCTCCACTCCTCACCATTACGTATCGGCAAATGTCCCCATATTCCGGGATGATTATTGATTTTTCTTACTACAGAGCGTGTGTCATGGGCAGACTTGTTCCCTGACATCACAGCTATACTGTAACTAGAAATGTTTGTTGCAGTGCAGTAGAAGCTAGTTACTAGTTTATTCGTTTGTTCATTTGGCCTTTAAGCTTGCTATTAGACTGTTCCCACTCTGTTTTGGAATTTAAAGGGACTAGAAACGATTTGTTCTGTCCCATAGTACAAAATGAGCACAATCTGCGAGGGCTTCACAGGGCTTCTGATCAACACTGGTGACTCCGTGACTCACCACCTGCTGCGATGTCCGCCTTTTTAGGCCCACGCTTTCCAGCCTGCGCTCTTGTTTTGGAACAAAAACCTTCACCCCCCCCCACCCACTGGAGTGTGGCGTGTTTCAACACACTATCAAAGGTTGCGTCCCAGCTGGGAACAGTGTGAACCAGCATCCAGCACACAGCAGCTTGTCCCAGGCTCTTATTTTGCTCTCTATGCATTTGAATCAGGGGCTCTTTTTTTTTTTCTTCTTCTCCATTTTGGTTTCCTTTACTGCTGCCGGAGCCTGATTTTAGCATTCATCTGCAGCGATGAGCGGGGGGTTTGAAGTGGGGGATCTTGACCAGAGGATGCTGCCTTACATATTAAAACACAGAGGAGACACACACACACACACACAGAGAGAGAAAACACTGCTGAGCTCTCCATCCAGTCATTTGTTAATCACATCTTTGCTTGCACCATGTTCCCGGTAGATTCATCCCTCAAGTGACAGTGTGTCACTCTTGATTCAGACAGGTGAAAGGAGCTGGTACTGTAACTGAGCGTGTGTGTGTGTGTGTGGGTGGGTGGCTGTCTCGGCCCCCCCGGGGGTGTCAGTGTCTTGTCGTGCTTCACGGGGGCGGACGGGTGACGATGGCGAGTTCGCCTCCGTCTACCCGCCCGTCCTTTGTTTGGAAAATTCTATCCCGCACAATGGGAAGAGAGAGAGAGAGAGAGAGAAGCGGCCTTTAAAAAATGCATGAGGACAGATTGCATTAAGTTTTCATGAGTTCCTTTCACCCGCTCCCGCGAGACGGTTTCCCTGCTGAGCTGCCGCAATGAAGCCAGGGGAAAGTCCAGGAAAATGCACAAGAGAGGAGGAGAGGAGCATTCTGGGAATATCTTGGAACCTCACACCGGGCGAGCTGGGACCTGTCGGCGCGCAGTCATGGGGTCTCTGCTGGGTTTGGCAAGGTGTGGCGCGCTCCATACCTCGGCCTGAGCGAGTCCGTGTCTGATCTTGTAGATCTATCACCAAAGATCAAGCAAAAATCCACAGAAATCTATTTTGAAGGCAATCAGAGGAGATTTCAGGGCCAAAGTTCCCTCTAAGCTGATAGTTTGGGGACCTACATCTAATCATTTTAGCACTTTAACCCAATAATAATCTTGCCTTGTCATCAGTTGTTGCCCCACTTGTGATCTGTTTCTATACACAGGTTTGGAAGCTGATAATAACACTGTAGGGCTGGGAAAACCTGCTGCGCACGTTCAATTCAATTTCAGTTCAAAGAAACGGGAAGTAGGTGATTACGGTTAGGTTTCAAAACTGGTTCCTTGTGTTCTCAGTCTGTCGTTGCTACCAGTTGTAAAGAGCATGGCCTCACAATGCGGTTTGGCAAGTTCACTTCAAAGTAATTCCATGATCAGAGGCAAAGAGGGTAAACCACACAGGAAGAACAAATGAAGAAGAAGAAGTTCAGTTTCCAGTCAGAGTTTTCCATTGTACGCATATGATATCCACCCAGGATCAGGGGGTCAGGTGACTAAATATGATTCACTGGGATCCGCATTACATCACATCCTGTAAGCCCATCCTATTCCTTCAGAGAATATTACACACAATATATACAGTATGGTGGTTTCATTATTGCCCTAGCAGACACTTTCCATCACTGCTGTGACAGAGTGCCTCTAATGGACTGGCTGCTGCTATTTACCTCCAGTCAATCAATGGTGTGGGTTGCCAGGTCTGTTTGTTGACAGAAGAAGGAGCAGAGATCAACAGAGCGAAAGAGTGAAAGACAGAGACAGAGGAAATGTTAGCCTTGCCAGCTTTGTTATTCATTGATCTGCTTGTCTCCTGTCCTGTCTGGGGAGATTGATCTGTTGTTGAATTCCCTTTACTGGCACTCATTAGTAATGCTTATTTATTTTTGCGAGCCCAATATATTCCATATACTGTAAAATACTGTGTATGCATATTTTGGCATATTGATACACACGCACGCGCACACACGCATCCCTCTTTCAGGACTTTGAAACCGCAGGGTTCATTTTTGTTTGTCCGGGCGACATGCTCAATCCTGATTGGCTCTGGCGTGGACCAATGAGAGAGCAGAGGGAGAAGAGCGCGAGGAAAAAACATGGAAGTGAGGGTGAATCAAAACAGTTTCGCCGCAGACAGAATCTACTAACTAGCGAAAACACAATACTTCTTCATAATAATTCATTAACCATACACCGTGTTATCATTCATTGAAAACGCCACAGTAGCTAGGAAAGACGACATGCCCTAAGTGTTAGTTTATTCACAGTAAAAGCAGAATGTCGCTGAGTGTATCGTGTAGCTCCGTCTGCCAGAAAAGGACTCTGTCGAGCCTCCTTGGTGAGTTGACAGCTGCCTTGCTAAACGAGTCTCAGTAACAACATTATCTTATGTGAATACATAACTGAAACGCACTGAACAAATACTACAAGTCTATTCCCATTATCTGCCCCGAGTCATTAGGAGCCACTCTTAAATTCGGCTCATATATAATCCACCAAGGAGATTTTATTTCAGTGAAATACTAACTTGTAAAGTGGCCCACCGCGGCGAATCAATTAAAAAAGTTGATATCTTTAATAAGCAAGTGCTGCTTTGTGAATTCTTTGTACGCCGAATTGAAGTGTGCCTCCCACTAATTCAGAAAATGTCTAGAGTCATCTTATATGTTATAAGGAGTGTGTGCCATGATTGGTTTATTGTTCGTTAGTACCAGCAGTGTTTGTTTGGAGCAGTTCCTGTGTTTCACGGTTAGAACATGAGTACATTTCTGAGTGAGTGATTGGTACTGCTGCTTAAGAATAGCTTTTGTTTTGAAAGGGAAAATAAGGCGATATAAGTACTACAGGGCGAGACAGGACGTAGTTTTTTCGTTTACAGGAAGGAAGGAGAGGAAAAAGGCGACGAGGCAGTTGTGTTAAATGGTGATACTGAATAATACCCCATAACTTTTATCCACAAGAGACCCCGCCTAATTCATTTACAATAGCACTTTAGTGTTATGCTACTTTCACACAGTATAACGCTAACAGCGGTGCCTCCTATTGCTGTAAAGTTGCTCCCCACCACCTGAAATAAAAACTAAATACATAACGTTACTTTGTTATTTTTACCTGCCTGTCTACACCCAGCTGGTCGTGTGGTGAAGAGGCCGAGGCAGGAAGACGGCCAGCGGCTGCAGGAGGCGGCCGTCCAGCTGCTGAACCAGCAGCAGAGCCTCTGCAGCCTGCTGGAGGAGGCCGGGGTGAGTGGAGGGACGACAAATCCACTAAGGCTCAATAATGATAATAATAATAGTAATAATAATAATAATAATAATAGTGAAATTTCGATGTTTAATGTGTAGTAAACCAGTTAAAGGTGCTATGTGTAGCTTTTTAGACATGTAATTAGCGACAATTTTACACCTGGGATGCCAGGTGAATGCAATCAAGCAGCAATCAACGAGCTACATCAACAGTTAAAAATATGTTACACTGCTTGTGAAGGAATAACCTGCAGGTTAATGTAATAATGGGAAGTTATTACATTATCCATCAGTTTATTACATTAACTTAGCTTTTTATTACATGTTCAACCCATTTAGAGAGACATTTTGTTACAGTTTGACAGGTTATTACAGCATCTGGCAGTTATTACATTATATGGGAATGGTAGTTTTTTTAGCATTATAATGGAGATCAAAGACCAAGCAAAAAATCACATCAGGGCAACATTCAGGACCAAAGTTCCCTCTAAGCCAGTGGTTCTCAACGTGGGGTCCGGGGACCACCAGGGGTCCTTGAGGGCATTCCAGGGGGTCCCCAGCAAATTGATGAATTGTTAAACTTCATTATGTTGTCATTTTAGAATGACTATTTTGATCAGAGTTTCACTGTTATCTCTCTACCTACAGTTCTGGACAAAATCATATCTGACAATAAAAATATTCTCAGATTTGGGTCCGAGAGACAAAATCTCATCAAATGGGGGTCTGTGGCCCTAATGTGGACTGAAATAGGGGTCCTTGATATGTAAAAGGTTGAGAACCACTGCTCTAAGCTGATAGTTTGTTGACCTACGTCTAATCATTTATCACACTGACCAAATAATCGATAAGGTGTTTCATCTTTGTAAGCGGGTTAGGGCATTTGCTCCTGATTATTTGCCAGTGTTTGATATGTCAGTGTGTCTTTTTTTTATCTCATCTTTATCCTTCATCTGTGTATCTTCACTCCTTCTCATCTCTGAACTCTTTTTTTTATAGAGTCCAAACCCGCGCAATCTTTTCTGCAGGGAGAATGCAGAGCAGAGAGGGCCGGCGTCTGAAGGCCTCCCATCAGCCATGGCGGGGTCACTCCTGGGTGAGCGAGTGTGTCTGTCAGTGTGTCTGTCAGTGTGTCTTGTGTGTTTGTGCATGCGGTGCTCCTAAGTGGGACAGGGGATCCAAAATGAAAACAGAAAGTCTTAAAATGTCTTATATGTGTGTGTGTGTGTGTGTGTGTTTTACATTGTGCGTTCCCAGTGTGTGAGCTGAGGCGTCAGGCCGGGCAGCTGGGCGTCCCCGTGGCCGCTCTGTCCGTGAGGATGGTGCTGGAGAGGCTGACGGAGATCACCGGAACTGAGGAAGAGGAGGAGGAGGAGGAGGAGGACAAGAGGAGAGTGCTGCTCACCTCCTCTCAGCGAGTTAGTGTCTCACTGTTGCGCTGGGGCAAAATTCTTGGGGGAACACTGAATACTTTTTGGAAAGATCGGCAAAGAAAGAAACAAAAGTCTCATCTCTATACAACTATAATCACACTGTACAGTCAAGACACCAGCACCTTCAGTATGCTAATAGGGATGTGTCATCCCCACAGAGTGACTTTGGCTTTTTCTTTTTTTTTTTTAAACTTATTTTTTTATTTGGTTATTTCTCACATCCCCTTTTACATCAAAAATATTTCAACATAGGTTGACAGTTTCCTTTACAGGGGGTTACAATTGAGATAATGAAAATAATAATAACAATACTGAAAATAACTAATGTAAATAACACAAACATATCAAAAACAAAACTAAACATGGGCTATATACAAGTTCACCTTACATAGACACACATATTCAGTCCAATATACAGAAAGATATCCATATCATTTATCTAAAAATAAAAGTATATGGTCGTTCCATTATCAATCCCAATGGTCCCTTATTGCCTCCATTAATGGTGTCCATCTTTCTATAAAAATGTCCCTCTGTAATCTTAGCATATATGTCATTTTTTCCATTGTATAAAGGTTTCTTAGAATTGTTGACTTTGGCTTTTTCTGGTTTACTTGCCTTTACTCTCGCACTAGTTCTGCCAAATCACTTTTATCAGTCAGTGGATCATTAATTCTGCCATGTCATTTAGCGTTTAGAGTGCAGCAAGCGTGTCGCATATGAAATGTCTATACTTAAAAGTCCCATCCCTGGTGTGGTATGTCCTTTCCAGACCCGGCTCTGTGTCCTGCTGCAGTCCAGCAGAGAGCTGCTGTCCCTGGGAGCCCTCTGCCCCGAGCTGCTCTGGCAGGAGTACTGGAAGGCTCAGGTGTGTGTGAGAGAGAGTTTGTGTGTATAGTGTATGTGTGTATGGGTTTGTATGTGTGTGTGTGGCTTTCTCACATAATGGGTTTGTGGTGTCTTTACAGAAGCAGCCCAAGCTGGAGGTGGTGTACCATCTTCACTCCCGCAACATCCTCACTCTCAAGTATATTCTAGAGAGGTAGCGAAATATTTTTTTTTTTTTGTGAATTTTGTGATGCTTTATTGATCCTCCAAGGGGGAAACTCTTCTTTTCACCCCTCTTGTGGGGTCAAACTTCTGAACTAGCATTTTATCTTGATTCATTACACTTCAGCTTCCTTGAAGTTATTACATTGAATTGCATCTAGGACTCAAAAAAGACTAGGACTCAATCTCCATCCAGGAGAGGATTCCAAGTTTACTTCCCCTCTTTCTCCCCCCCAGTGATGAGGCGGTGAGGTCATGGTTGGTGTCTGAGTTGAAGGCTCTGTGTGGCTGGACGGCTCCAGAGGACCAGCAGGAGGCCAGACAAGTCCAGCAGGAAGTGCTATCCAGTAAGAAACATCACTGGGACTAATACGCCTCAGTTACTTAATCTTAGGGGAAAACACAGTATGCAACCTTTGCCTAAAGACCCTCTTCTCTCCCTGTGTTCCAGCGGTGGTCGGGGTCTTGGTGGGAGCCGGGTTTGAGGGGAGCCAGGAGCCAGCAGCACCGAACAGAAGGGTCTCCCTGCTCTGCTGCTCAGTCCTGGACCACATGCTCGCCTGTGAGTCCGCCCCCCCCCCCCCACCCGCTGTGTATTCCTGTATCGATGAAATATTTAGATCCCTACTTTAACCCATACCTCTAGGCTTTATGATGTGGGATCTGAAAGGTTCCCCCCCCCCTAGTCTCCAAACTGCTGCGAAATCCTACTTGTACTTTTTTAATAATTTCTTTGTCTTGATTTTCAACGTATTGTTTCCCCTCCTTCCTTCCTTCAGGGCTTCTGGACACCATGGATAAGACGCAGACCGCGCAGTGTGGCGGAGCGGGAGCTGAGCTATGGTTCTTTTCATTTTATTATTTCAGATCAGATTTCTTTTCTTCTGGAACTGGAGAACAAAATGATTCCTACTGATTCCTCATACCATAATTACCGGATTTGAAAGCAAGGAGAGATATGAGGCCTAGTGGTAGCTTCGACAGTAGAGCCTTATAGATGAATACCAGTGGCCATTTTATTAGCTACACCTAGGTACTTGGTAGAACAGCCTTTTTCCTCCAGAACAGAATTCTTACTCGATAGTATCACGTAGTCCCTGCGGATCTTCCAGCGGTGCGTTCTCGCATTTGTTAAAAAAAAAACCCCGTTCCACCTCCTCCCAAAGGTTGAGATTCCGGGGACTGTGCCAAGAAAACATCCCCCCCCCCCCCCCCCGCCCCATAACACCACCGGCTCCAACCTGTACCGCTTCACTGTCTCGTTCTAAGTGGAACAGCGGCTGTCTCTGAGCCTCTTCCAGCCCTGTCTGCGTGCTTCATGCAGTGAGTCACAGCCACTTGACTCACTGTCTAGGGGAGCGAGAGACAGGGGGGGTAAACCGAAGAGTGGCCACTGAGTGTATAATGTAGGAAATGCATTATTTATCGAGGCATTGTGGTAAACTGCATCCACCGGCTTTAAAGTATAATTGTCTTCATAAGCAAATGCAGACAGGGAAGTGGAATGGATGTGTTTTTTTTCTGTTTCCAAAAGCGAACCGTGCTTTGTTTCTATGCAAAAAGCTCCAGTTTTTGAGCAAGGTGTTCCACACGGGTCTTGAATGATGATCTATAATTTAGACCGTGCTGCTCTGTGGTGTGGGATATGTGTCTCCGTCTCTCACCCACCCACCCCTCCCTCTGTCTGTGCAGGATCCAGCTGTTTGACGCGTCACTGTGCGGGGTGTCCGCATCCCCAGAGGCCCTTCGCCGCTTCTTCACCCACTCCCTCACCAACGCTCTCACCTATAAACCTCGACTCGCAGGTAAAAAGCGAGTCACACGTCGATCCTCGTGGCCCTTTCTCATATGATCACTTACTTTCATTCCTAAGCGAATAAAAACATCTTTCCTCAGTGTCGGACGCCATCGCCATGCAGAGCGAGTGGAGCTTCGCGAAAGCCAGCCGGTCGCTCACCTCCCTTTTTCGTAAGGTAAATAGATTCGCGAGCCTCCAGTGCTAGTTTTGTTTATATAGTGCTTCTTGTATTTTAACTATAAAGAGGTGTGTCCTATTTGTCCAGTGTAGTAATAATTTCTGGTATTGATTCAGAGTGACCGCCTCACATTACATGGAAATTCTATTGTGGATCCTTGAAAAGTCATGGAATGTTTTGAAATTTAATCCATGAAAATGTGTGGGAACCCTGATTTTAGTGCTTCTTGTATTTTATGTTAATATTTTTATGGAAAATTCATGTTTTATTTCAATAGCTTCCATGTAATGCAATGCAGTGACTCTAAAGCACTCAAATCCAATATAAAAAAGTGAGTCCCATTTGTCCAGTGTAGTAATCATTTCTGGTATTGATTCAGAGTCACCGCCTCACATTACTTGGATTATTATGGATCCTTGAAAAGTCATGGAAAAGTTTTGAAATTTTATCCGTGAAAATGTGTGGGAACCCTGTATAAGAGGGCGTGTGCACTTCTGTCTCTCTCCTGAGAATATATCCTACTTGGCCTCGCTGTCAGTCTCTAAATTCCACAGTGATTTGTGAATTTCTGAGAATCACTGTGGTTATATTATTTTTTTTTACTCTGTGTGCTGTCACCCCACCAGTTTTCAGTGCTGTTCTGTGTATAGAATCATGCGCTGTGTGAACTGAACTTTTTCTGTCGCGCTTCCGCCGCAGCTGGCTGTCATCTTCAGCGTAGAGGAGCTGCTGAGTCACCTGCAGCAGGTTCTGGAGACGCACGAGGTCAACTGGCAACACGTCCTCTCCTTCCTCTCTACTCTGCTGGTTTACAACCCCTCCGCCCAGCCCAGCCTCAGAGGTAAACGATAGGGTTTACATCATGGGACTGAAGAAAAACGACAACAACATGGAATCTGATCAAAATGTCTCATTACAATCACAATTGAGGTTAAGGTCTTTCCATAGACTACCAGTGTAGCATTGATCAATTCTGCCATAATTCTGAAATCAAACTGCATCGTATCCATCATATCAGAGGTGAACCACATTTGACTGACCCAGATCTGATTTTTAATAAAAGGACAATATCAGCCCCATGTATTGGCAAACCAATATATCAGTCTAACCCTAGTAAACACACAGATTTATACACATTGGCATTCATTCAATACACTCTCCAGCTATGAAGAATATAGGGAAGAGTATAGTTATCAGGCAAAACACACACCAGCAGAGTCCCCACTTTGTCCCCTGCTTGTAGATTCCCGTTTCCATCCACCCCATATAGACCCTATGGTTGTCCTCTCTCTCTCTCTCTGCCTCTGCCAGAGCTGCTGTCCAGGCTGCTGAGCTCCGCGTTTGACGGCTACGACCTGGAGAACATGATCACCGCCTTCCTGCTGGCGCGCCAGGGGGCGCTGGAGGGGCCCGGCCTCTTCCCCTCCTACAGCGACTGGTTCAAGGTTTGTTCTAACCCCGCCTGGTCGAATAGAAATTGGAAAAAAAAACCTAGAAATGTTGATTGATGAAGTGCAAGTGGCAGACTATTTCCAAAGTGGATGAGTAACATTTTTGAACGAAAGCCTTCAGATGTTTCAGGAGCTACTGGGTTCAGGAATGCAGACTGTTGGTCCAGCACAGCACTGGTACATCTGGACTGGATTTGACTGAACACTTCTAATCTTGCTCTCTCTCCTCAGATCTAGTTCATCCTTTTTTTTTAAATCTATTATCATACCTTTTGTTTGATTATATCCCTGTCAATCACTTTTCTCAGATGTCTTTCGGGGGGGCCAGTGGCTACCATGCGGCCAGCAAGAAATCTTTGGTGTTCCTGCTGAAGTTCCTGTCTGACCTGGTGCCCTTTGACCCCCCACAGTACCTCAAGGTGAGGTTGTGGAGGTTTCGCTACTCCCTGGGACATTATGGGGTGGCTTCATTGCACTGGATATAAGATATATAGTGTATATCAGATTAGATTAGATGAAACCTGTAGGATCCCTGTGGGGAAATTGGATTGTTGAAGGATTGTTGTACTTCCCATGAGAACACAAACCCTTTTTCTACCCTCCTGTCCGATCAAGTTAATTTCTCGTCATTCTGACCTCTCAGGTTCACATCCTGCATCCTCCCTATGTGGCCGTGAAACACCGCAGCCTCCTAATGGAGTACATCTCCCTGGCTAAGACCAGGCTAGCTGACCTCAAGGTAAGGAGTGGGATCGATAAATCAATACCACATTCGTTTTCTGGGAAGGGGAAGGGTTAGTAGCAATACTCATCCAGCGAGGTTTATGGGAAATGTGTTTTTTTTCAACTTTAAAGGAAAAATCCACTCTAAAAACAGACCTCACATGTGTTATTCTCATCGTGCTGGACAGCTAGATGGAGGATTTGTGATCACGAATGCTAGAGACAAGACTCTGCAGACTCTGGCATTATCCATGATGATTGTGTGTGTGTGTGTGTGTGTGTGTGTTTGCAGGTGTCAGTGGAGGACATGGGTCTGTATGAGGATGTTTCCGGGGCAGCCGGAGCACCAGTGCAGGTAACAGCGACACCAAGTGGTGTGTTTGTGTACTGACGTCTGCTTGTTTGTGCTGTCGCCTCAGCACCACGGTCTATGAGAAGCAAATGTAGGTCAGTCAGTCAGGACCCTGTGTGAAAACCTGTGTGTGTGTGTGTGTGCAGTGCCAGGCTCTCCAGGACGTGGACAAGGCGGTGTCTCTGTTTGAGAGCACAGGGAGAATCTCTGCCACAGTCATGGAGGCCAGGTATTCAATCCGACTCAACGGAAGCAACCCAGTTTCCACTCATTCATTCATTCATTTCATCACCGGCCTCTTTGTCAGCAGGCTGCATTCATAAAGTACATTAGAGGATCTGTGGGTCCTTAATAAGTCTGAAACTGTCTTAAATACAGCTTTTAGAGGTGTAGATGCCAAAGATGTTTTAGTATCTTCATATCTGCTGTACTAAACACAGTTGGACTTTTGACAGATTTTGCTTTTAAAAGGGCTCCGAAGCCGAATTTAACCACTAATCAGCGACACTCTCATCCTCTGACAGTATTTTCCGGCGGCCGTATTTCCTGACGCGGTTCCTCCCCGCTCTGCTGACGCCAAGAGCGGTGAGAAACGTCATTTCAGTCCTTGCCATTACTGAACTCTGTATCTTAAAGCGTTAAAGAGTGACAGTAGTTTGAAGGAAATCAGTTTTTACAGTTTGTATAACCAGCAATTAAATCATACATGAACTAGAAACACTGTTCATGTCTTTCTGCAGGGAGTTTCTTAGGTATATTGTAGCTGTAAAATGTAGCTGTGTGCTACATGCCGGATTTGCACTTTGAACTCTGTGTCTGTCCATTACAGCTTCCTGTGAAGGCCGACGCCCGCATGAGTTTCATAGAAGCTCTGAAAAAGTGAGTTATTATCCGGAGGCTGTAAGCTATTCATCACATAACTCCGCTAATTTAGTCGCATCTCAAAATACATTTTTATCCACTTGCATTTACGTAATTGTTTTTGATTTTGCCCACTTTTGACCCTGCCTTATGTTTTTTTTTTATCCTATTATGTATTTTTTATTCTAACCAATTTTCTCTTTTGAATGCGTTTCCTATTTTATCTTCTTATATATTTAGCTTTTCTTGTTTTTACACCTTTTGTAAGTGCTGCATAATTTAAGTTTCTTCTTCTTCATATGGGAATGTCTTTATCCCTTGTTCCTTACAGTACAATGACATGCATATCTTTTTTTAACAGTCAGTATGGGCCTTATGGCAATAACCATCGGATCGTTAGTGGCATGCTCTACAAATGACTGTACATCTATAATCATTTAAATGTATATTTTGACTATTATGACAATTGCTTCTCTGTTTTTCAGAGCGGATAAGATCCCCGCTGCCCAGTATTCATCTTATGTCGAGTCCTGCCAGAGACAGTGGCAGCAGGAGAGTGAGTATCTTTACTTCTCATATGCTCTCATAGAGGTGAGTGATGATAATGTATGCCATTTAGCGGTGTTGTGCGTTGTGTTTCCAGGGAATGCGGTGTGTGTGGAAAACCACGACGACCCTCTGGAGGTCCTTAAAGTTCAGCTGCAGGAGTTCAGAGAGCTGGTCGTTGAGGGCAATGATGGAGGTAGGCAGATGGAAGGGAGACGCGTCAACACACACACACACACAGAGACACACACAAATTGTCTTATTTACTCTGGGAACGCGCTACATGGATTTTAGGCCACCTCACGTCGGTTCTAAGCAATTACAATAAAAGCTTTTTTCGATACAAAGCTTAAAAGTCTCTTCTCTCCTTATTGGGTTCAGAGTGCCTCGGACATTATAGACACAGCTCAAGAGTTTAGTTTATTCTCACTGGAGGTTCTCATTCTTAGCGCTCGTATCTCCGTTGTTTTCCACTAAGCCCGGTCTCTTCGAATCTCTTCATGTACAAACCCGTCCTCCAGAGGTGTCGGCTCAGCTGTCCAGGATCTCGCACACGCTCAGCGCCATCTTCCCGGACCGTCCCGAGGAGCCGACTGGCCAGGCAGTCATCAAGCTTCACACAGACACGCCCCTGTCCCCTGAGCTTCATGTCAATGTATGAACTTCCCTGTATGAACTTGTCTTCTTTGAATACCTTGCTGTCCTCTGTTTTTTGTCTTGTTCCAGCTGTGTCAATTGGCTGTGGTATGTTACCTTCTGTCTCTCGTATCCTCAGGTGGTCAATATGATCCTGAGAAACTTCTGCCAGTGTATGTTAGACGCTTCCCGAGCAAACCCACCTAACAAGTAAGACTTTACAAATTCTCAGCAGAGTGATTCCTGTTTACTTAACTGATTCACAGATTGATCGGTCGCTCAGTTGATCGATTTCTTTCAGATTTACTCAGCCTATTGCAAACCATACTTCTAAAAGAACAATCTCCCAAGGCTGTCACCTGCTTGAACCATATCATCACAGAATAGATGAAGCCTATGTTGACAAAACCTCACAGAACGTATCACTTGAAGCATAAGTACATCAGTAGTAGGGATGGGACGATATATTGAAATTCAATATAGCACGATACAAAAACGTGGGACAGAAAAGTGAGCAGTGATATTGGCTCCATGTTATTCTGCTGTAGTAATCACAAATGAGACGCTTGTCCATCACAATTTCACAAGCTCTCTATCCAAATTATATTATTTGCACTTTGTAATGACATTTTTAAATTGTTGTTTACATTCTAGCGAGCCAGTGCCATCGCTAGAAAGATTAGTGGCTCAGAAATAAACAGAATTCTGCACAGTCAGACTTTGTTGTCATTGAACCTTTATTTATTGTGGTTGTATCGACTAGTGAGATAAGCATATTGTCCCATCCTTAATAAATAGGGCATCATGCACAAAATATATAGATGTATCGCAGGGAAATTTCTTCGTTCATATCAGGCTTCCCGTACAGTTCTTCAAAGTCTGGAAAAGTATGGAAAAGGAAGGTTCTTACAATTTGCTGTTCTGGAAAAAATAGATTTTTTCAGAACTGGTAATGTGTAGTAACCCTGCCAAATATCATAATGCCACTGTAAAACTCAGTCACTTGACCTTTTCAGTCTTGTTTGACCTCTACATGTGTGTATTATGTAGTTTGAGGGTTGGCCTGTGGCTCATCATGTCCTCTGTCTGCCCCCCAGACAAATCCCTTGGGCTTCCAGGTTTGTTAGCGTTCTGCTCGGTAACACACAGCTGCTCTCCAGCCTCACACACAGACTCTGGGACCTATTTCATAACCAGGTACATAACCAGCTCTCCATGTGGACTTCTGTCTTTAACTCTGTGTCTGTCCTGTCTCCCTTGCCCTTTCATATCTTGTCTGGCTGTCTGCGTGTCTGCAAGATTCTTCCTTAGATAAGATTACATTAGATAACATTTTATTGATCTTCGAAATTGGGTCATTGCAGCAACAAATAATAGGATACAGCAAAGAAATAAAATTAGGGTATAAATATTAATAGAGAAAATGGTGGGTATTAAACATAACACAATTGATAGTTAAAACACTAGAATGTATTGCGTAAAATATATAATAGTGTAAAAATATATGAATTACAGCATGTATACAGGATGTGACGAATGATATTGAGACAATCAAAAATGTATGAAAAAAAATTTATATGAAAATATATGCAGTATTAATATAAGTATTATTGTATACTGTATGTATGAATACTAGAAAATGATTCCATAGATTCTTTGGAAGGTGCCGAGTCCAATCCATGTACCACTTTGTCCACCATATTGGATTTTACCGCCATTCTGAATTCTTTAAGAAACACTTTTTTCGCAACTCCTCCTAGGCCGTTCATCTGATTCACACGAAACTTGGTGTGCACAATCCTGGACCGTCCTCTTTTAATGCTGTATAAAGGTTATTGATAGGCCAAATGGTTTGGCTTTTATCAACCAATAAACATTTAACGAAACACGCCCAAACACTAAATTGGCCATAACTCATTGACCATTCATCTAATCAAGCCAAAATGTGAAACACATGTTGAGGAGTGTTGCTTGAACATGCCCACAAAAGCATTTTGAGCTGTACCACTAGTGGGCACTACAAATGCAAAATGTTTATATAAACATCGAACAAAAAGTTCGGAAATTTGTGTTTGGTAGATGACAATCAGGTACCTGATTGGCACCTGATTGGCAGCACCTGTGAGCATGCGCCCTGCTACAGTGGTCAATCGGTGTCTGCTCCAAGAATCGGCATGCCACGTTTGTCTGATCTCGATAAGGCCTGTGCGATAGGGCGACTTCAAGCTGGTGTTCCACAAAAGCAAGTTGCGGCATTATTTGGAGTGAGCCATAGTACCATCTCCAAACTGAAGGCCGAGTTCCATGAAACGGGGGATGTCAGAGAGTGGGCGCCCCAAGAAGACGACACCCCAAGAAGACCGGTTCCTCACCCTTTCAGCACTTAGGAACCGTAGGCTGTCTTCTACAGATTTGCAGTCAAGGTTTGCAGGACGATATGGCACACGGCTCTCGGCCCAGACGATCCGGAACAGACCGCACGCAGCCAATCTCCGGGCTCATGGGGCTGCCAGGAGGCCTGCCATGACCGCCCTTCACCGTCAGGCCCGTTTGCGCTGGTGTCGGCAACACACCTGTTCCGGCACTGGAACCTGAACATGTGAAGGAACGTTATGTTCAGCGATGAGTCCAGATTCTGCCTACGGAAGTTGGATCGTAGGGTCAAAGTGTGGAGAAGACGGGGAGAACGCTATGCTGATTGCTGCACCGATAGAGTAACACCTTTTGGTGGAGGCAGTGTGATGGTGTGGGGCGGCATCTCCATCACTGGAAAAACGAGGCTTGTCATCATTGGAGGCGATCTCAATGCAGAGAGATATCGAGATGAGATTCCGAAACCAGTGGCGATCCCATATCTCCACAGTCTGGGACCGAAGTCCATCCTCCAAGATGACAACGCTCGCCCCCACAAAGCGGGGTTTATCAGAGACTACCTCCAGAATTTGGGAGTAGAGAGAATGGAATGGCCTGCCAACAGTCCTGACCTCAACCCAACTGAACACTTATGGGATCAGCTTGGGCGTGCTGTTTGTGCTAGAGTGACCGACACAACCACGTCAGCTGACTTGCGACAAATCCTGGTTCTTCCACACGCTACTGAGGCTCCTGACTGTTTGTTAAATGAATAAATTGTAAAATTGTCAATATGTCTTGTTTCTTCCTTGTTACTGATAGACTTCAATCATCCAATCCACCAAACAACACCAAACAAGAGTCAATAGCAACAGCAGAATAAGCTGTTTGGCATTGGCAGAGAAGATTTGGCAAATTTTTCATGAGCGCAACCCACATACTCAGCTGTGCTGCTCATCCCACAAATGCATGTTCCTTACAAATGAGGCACCATTTAAAAGGGAAATAAACAGGCTTTCCAACGGTATAAAATGTATTGCCAAGAAGCATTGTTACAACAGAGAAATAATCTACCAAACACAAATTTCAATGTTTAGATCGATTTTTCAGAAATTTTGTACACATGTTCTAGGATCATGTCTAAGTCGATCCATGCAATTTGGTCATGATTGATGAAAGTGGGCGTGACTTATTGCATAATAACCAAATCTTGATAAAGTCAAAACTTTAAAAATTCATAAAAAATCAGCTGTATGTCCAAGAGAGGTGAAATATTCAGGACATGCCGGCTTAAGTGAGATCAATCTTTCGTACACTGGTACCTACTAGGGCTGGGCGATATATCAATATTATATCGATATCGTGATATGAGACTAGATATCGTCTTAGATTTTGGATATCGTAATATCGTGATATGGCATAAGTGTTGTCTTTTCCTGGTTTTAAAGGCTGCATTACAATAAAGTGATGTAATTTTCTGAACTTACCAGACTGTTCTAAAACAGGGAAGGAAACCCTGTCTTTGCATTTTATTTTGATCACAGTCTTGTTTTAATGAAAGTGCTTGTGACATCTCACATGTGGCTTTGACTTACAACTGAACATTTAGCCCACTTCGTAGAAAATACCGAGATATATATCGTGTATCGCCATTCAGCCTAAAAATACTGAGATATGATTTTTGGTCCATATCGCCCAGCCCTAGTACCTACCCCCGATTCTGAAGTCGCCCCCCTCTGTTTATAGCAAAAACTGACTGTGATCCCACAGCATTGTCCTCCTAAACTGTACGTTTTTGAAATCGACATACCTTAATTAGGAAACAGCCAAAAACTTAATATCTTTAAAACTGAGTGTATGGTAGATTGAAATGTGCACCTGCAAATAGTTTAATAAATTGACAATGTGATATGTTTAAAATAGTTTGATCAATCATTTGATCGTCTGTAAAGTCATTAATCACCAACTATTTTGATAATCGATTAATCGGTTTGAGTAATTTTTTAAGAAAAATAAGTCAAAATTCTCTGATTCCAGCTTCTTAAATGTGAATATTTTCTGGTTTCTTTCCTCCTCTATGACAGTAAACTGAATATCTTTGGGTTGTGGACAAAACAAGACATTTGAGGACGTCATCTTGGGCTTTGGGAAACACTGATCCACATTTTTCACCATTTTCTGACATTTTATAGACCAAACAACTAATCGATTAATCGAGAAAATAATCCACAGATTAATCGACAATGAAAATAATCGTTAGTTGCAGCCCTACAATCATTGCGGACCAATCACTTGTCCCTTTATTTGATTTTCCTACTCTGCAAAGTGGAAGTTGGAGTAGTTAAGCCCCTGATGAACTGTGATCATTTTGAAGCTTAATGAAAAGTAAATCAACACTAAATCACATGTGCAGAAAACTAGTTTTACTTTAGTTCATTTCTCCCCAATAAAACCATAACAGGAGTTTGGCTCCGTAGGTAAAGCGTCGACCTTTGTTTCTCGTTTCCTTTCTCCCTCCTTTCTCTCCTTCACTCTACCCATCATCATCCCTTCACCTCTGATTTTCTCCATGTCCTTCATATAAACAAACGCACTCTCCAGTTGAACAAACCTTCCTGTCGTCCAAAGGGGCCATCGCTGAGCGCCGCCCACGTGCTCGGCCTGGCAGCGTTCGTGGTCCACCTCCACGCCTCCAACTCCCAGAGTCCTCTGGTGCAGACAGTGACGGTCCCGGCCCCGCTGCCCACGCCGGTGCCCGTCGCCGAGGCTCTCGGCTCGGCCCTGGTCTGCAGCACGCACGCCAGCATGCTCTTCTGTGTCAGGTGAGGGCGTCTGATAGCCGGTATTTAGTGCTGATATTGAATAGCTTTGAATTTGACCATTTTCATGCCAAAAAGATTTTTAAAAAATGACAAGTTTTCAGTGTTTTCCCCAGAATTGTATTCTTGTTAGGGTATAAAAGCCTCTGAAACAGCATTTACACCATCGTGGGACACTAAAACTCTCCATTGAAACCCAGGATTATGATAACAACACAACAACAACAACAACAAAAAACCGTATTTATGCATATTTGCAAAAATAACTTTCTCGGGTGAACACACTGTCCAGATTGTCCACATACACTAACACACACACACACACACTTGTAGCATTAACGTTGTGTATGTGTTGATTATGTCAAGGCATCAAGACAAACAAAATATCTGTAAATACAGTCAAATGTAAAATATGCATCCTACATCTGTCACAGGCAATATAATCATGCTGCAAAATGTGTTTTGTCATGAAAACGATTTATCATACAGGAAATATGGTGTGTATGGACTATAAAGTACAAAACTGAATAAGTGTGCTCACATCTTGAGAATGCATACTTGTTGACTTACATACTCGTGTAGAACACATTTTGAACAGGAGCATTACATTTCATCTGTTTGACATGTAAATCATATGTAAGAAAATTATTATTATTTTACCTTGCCTTGGCCAAAAACAGAAATAACAACATTTGTAGCATTCAGTTCAGTTTGAGCTTACTGCAGTTTCAAAAAAGACCCAATATATCAACAAAATATTTTACGTGAACTATTTATTATTGTTGAATTTGTAAATGAACAAACACGTTAATGCAAACATTTATGCTGCTGCTAAGTCAAGCATGTGGTGTACAGTATATCATGAATAGTGCTGCTGAATGAATGTAGGGGAAAGAAAGGAATTTTCGTTAATTACTGTTGACATATCAAACTATTTCTTCATTAGTACAAAGGGCTGATCTGATTACTGTATGAAGGGTATTGATTAAACAAAAAAAACTCCAAAGTATAAATTAAAACAAAGGTGTTTTTGTAGTTACAGTTAATGTCATTTAAACAGAAGTGATGTGGGCCACAATTTGTGGTATTAAACATGTAGGCAAGAGTAAAACCTGTGCACCCATAAAACAGAAATGTTAGTTTGGAAAAGGGATACAAGCTGAAGAGAAGTGGAAAACATTTCTACAGTCTTACTGGCCTTTCCCCCTTTTGATTACCGAACAACTTGTTTTAGTCGGAACAGCGCCCTAAGCTGCTGGGAGATCTCTCGCATTTTGAATCCATATATGAGAGGATTAAAGAGAGGCGGGATGACTAAATACTGAATAGACATCGCCACACGGAAGATATGCGGCATGTCAGAAGGAAGCCTATTTTGAATCACCTCAAACAGAGAAATGATAGTGAAGATGCCGAAAATGAAGAGGTGGGGGAGACACGTCTGGAGCGCTCCCGCTCTGAAGTCTTTGGACCTCCTGAGGCAGATCGTAAATATCCTCATGTATGAAAACAGGATGAATATCACAGGCGGAAAGATGGCAATCACCATTATCAACAGGCCGTATAAATTGTTCATCCTCAAGTCCCCGCAGCTCAGTTTGACGAGCGAGAAATTGTCGCAGACGATTCTCGCCAGCGTGAACCTGCACAGCTTCAGTCTGCTGGTCATCACGGCCGCACCGCCGACCTCGCAGACCGGCAGAAGCCAGGCCAAGATCAGGATCAGTTTGACGGTGTGCGTCCTGATGAAAGCGTGATAGCGGAGCGGCCTGCATATGGACACGTACCTGTCGTACGCCATCGCCGACAGCAGCGTGAATTCGGAAGCGGCGTACACGTACAGCAGGAACCCCTGGAAGACGCAGGCGGGGTAAGAAATGGTTTGGTTAGCGGAGAGTAAGTCTATCAGCAGTTTTGGATAAAGAGCCGCGCTTCCTAAGAGGGCGTTCAGTAACAAAGCGGCAATGAAAATATACATGGGCTCATGAAGGCTCTTATGAACGCAGATGAGAGAGAAGATGACGGCGTTACTGCAGACGATAAGAACGAAGAGCGCGAGCGTGATTAAGAAATACAAATATCGGTATTTCAGCAGATGCACGTGCCCTCCAAGTGTAAGATATGTCACGTTTACGTAGCCGTCCATGTGGGGAGGTTTTGTCAAAGTTACAGCAAAAACATCTCATTTAACATTTCATATGACAAACGTATTGTTGTGGTCAGTTCCCTTTCAGAATGTAGCGCTCCTCGAGTCCACTCTCTCTGTTCTCCCAGATGTGTTCTGCAGACGCTCTTGTGGTGAAACTACATGTCAGTAGCAATCTATTGATTAGGCCCGCCGTCCAGGTTTTTATCAGGTTCTCTCATCCTCAGCGGGTCTCATTACAGAGTCCAAGCAGTTCCCCGAAGTACCGACCCGAGTCTTGGTGTGGAGGACAGACCTCATGATTTCTTTATCGTTGCATCATTGATATTGCCCTTGAGACAACAATTCTGGATGTACACAAAGTGCGAAGACGCAACGCTCAACATTTGTTTTATGTTTTATGTTTTACTAAAAGTTCAGATTTTAATTCGGGATTCATTCTGCTGCGCTATCATTCACGGCCTGCGATGAATTCAGTTAATTGAGATGAATTGATATTTGAAAAAAGACGGTCTAAGTGGTCAAGTTATTATCATATGGTAAAAGAATAATGAATTGAAGCTACTGGATTGTGGTTCTCCATATTAGGGCTGACAGTCACTTAGGGGAGCACTACATGTACCTTACTTTGAGTAAGGCCTTGCATTTTCTTTTTTTATTTACATATACATACATATATATATGTATATTTTTTTTATTTTTTTATTTTTTCAGCTTTCTGTTGTTGAGGAAGGTGGGAAATTTTTATATAATAAAAACTTATGGATTTATGGAATACAGCAGGCAGATTTTCAAATATGAAATAGGATCAAAGATGTTTTTCTATAAATTCAAAATTACTATAACATACTGTAATAATTTAAACCTGTACTGTAAATATTGTCATTATTCATCTTAATTTATTGTCATATTGATTGATTGCTATTATGATGTATCACTGGGTGACACACCTATTCACGTCATTTATGTATGTCATAAAAAAAAACAATGTTGTTGTCACTACATAGGCTATATCAACATGGGTAAGGTGTACAAAATGATATGATGACAATAAAAAAGTATTAAAAAAAGAAATACCATGCGAGGACTACAGTATCGCCCTTGAGAAAACAATTCTGGATGTGCGCAAAATGTAAAGACACTCCGACCTTTCATAGGAGGTATTTGTTTTATGTTTTACAAACATTTGTTTTATGTTTTACAAAAAATTCAGATTTTAATTCGGGATTAATTCTGCTGCTCTATCGTTCACAGCCTGCGATGAATTCAATTAATTGCACTACGTGTTGCATTTTAACATCAATAAAATATGAACACATTCATTTTGAGACATTAGTACTGTATATTGCCATTGCCAAGAAGATTGTCAGGCTCTAGCGGCCTCTACTCTGAATTTTACATTGCTCTTCCAGTGTAAACGGAGCTAAAGCTTTCAGAGTTTCTGGCAGTGGCAGATGATGGAAGGCCGATGGAAAAATCACTTCCACCATGTTGATCCTCGTCAGTAAAGACAAAGACACCAGGCATGGGGAGGGGGGACAGAGAGGTTTATGGGAAATATCTTAATTTTGAGAAACAATAGCAGTAACAACACCGTTGGTTTGAGATGGAGGCTACCAATCAAATCCACCATGCTCTATGGCAAGCCGTTTTAACATTTAATCGAACCACACTCCTATCTGTAATTACATTTTAGATATCCATAATAGCATTTCTCCTAGTCAAAATTATATTCTCACTAGTCAGAATGGTAATTAAAGATATCCACAATAACATTCTTACTAGTAGAAATTGTATTTCAAGATATCTACAACTTTGATTGTACTAGTCAAAACTAAATTTAAGATATCTAAAAATCCTTAAAAAGTATAAGTGGCCGTTTTAACATTTAATAGCTAGACTGGATATGTATTGCAGATATCTGTAATTCAATTCTTCCTAGTCAAAAAGAACATTTCAGATATCCACAATGACATTCTTCCTATCTACAATTGTCATTTCAGATATCCACAATGTCATTCTTCCTAGGACAAATGACATCACTTTTGCCATTCATGTGTATTGGGCTTTCAATTTTCAGATATCCACAATTTTTGATATCCAGAATGAACATTCTGGATATCTGCAATAGAATTCTTACTAGGAAAAACTCCCATTTCAGATATCTACAATCCAATTGTTACTAGTCATACTTTTAATTTCAGATATCCAAAATGAAAAACCATTCCAGATATCCATAATGTAATTTTGAATATCCAGAATACATTGTGACTAGTAACAATGTCATTACGGATATCCACAATTGGCATTATGACTAGTACAAATGCAATTTCAGATATCTACAATTAGAATTATGAATAGAAACAATGCAATTGCAGATATCCACATATGTATTGTGCATTTATTACATATATTTACATATATACATATATTGTGTATGTATTACATATATTTGTGTAAATGTATTTTGGATATTCAAAATTACATTATGGATATCTGGAATGGTTTTTCATTTTGGATATCTGAAATTAAAATTATAACTAGTAACAATTGGATTGTAGATATCTGAAATGGGAGTTTTTCTTAGTAAGAATTCCATTGCAGATGCAATTGTGGATTTCTGAAATTGAAAGCCCAATACACATGAATGGAAAAAGTGACGTCATTTGTCCTAGGAAGAATGATGTTGTGGATATCTGAAATGACAATTGTGGATAGGAAGAATGTCACTGTGGATATCTTAAATGTTCTTTTTGACTAGGAAGAATTGAATTACAGATATCTGCAATATACTGTATATCCAATCTAGCTATTAAATGTTAAAACAGCTTGCCATACATGCTCTCATTTGTTTATAGTAATTATATCAATGTATCACAACTCATTTGACAATGATAATATTGATGTTTAAAACTGCTACACAGTTAAATAATGATATTAAAGAATAGAAATTGTTGCTCCCTGTATTTTGCTGTATTGTTTGTGGAGGAAGTTTTGAATATATTTTTATTTCATAGAGATTCAGAGTAGGTTTTAGTATTATAATTGTCATGGACAAGCAAATTGTGTCTGCAGATAGGACTTTAATGTTAAAAAATCAATTAGTCGTATTAATGTATAAATGAACAGCTGTGGGTCTTCCACATTTCTACATGTTATCTCTTGCACTCACTTTAACTTTGACCCTATTCTTTGTTGGAGTCCAGCGGCCTTCTGTCCCAGCCTCACTACAAGAGATGTGTCCTTGTACCATCAGAGCCCCCCGGTCACTCTCCCGCCTCACACAGACACAAACCCCCCCCCCCCTCCCCCTACCACACTATCTCTAAGGAGCGTCTTATGTTTTGGTGGCGTTCCCTGTTTGTTCCCTCAGGCTGCTGTAGTTCTAATTTGCTCTTCGGGGGATGAGGAGATACTGTGGACCGATGACCCGCTGTCCAAATCAACATGTTTACTCTTTAACATGCTACATTGGGGGATACGGCACAGTGGACAACTACTGTACATGTAACCTTAATTACCAGTCACTCCTCAAAGGCTTATCAGGAAATTATTCTCTTAGGTACCTATTAAGAATGTGCAAGGATACACTTTAGTCCAGTGACATTTTTATCTAGTTTTTGTTTGAGTGCTGCAGAGATGTCCTGGCCTACACATCATATCCTACAGACTTAAGAAAACATCTTTGTTTGGTACAGATCCCCGCAAAAATCCAACCATAATCATTTTAATACGTTTTTCAATGAAAATGAGAATCATGATGTAAAAATGATCATTCCCTCTAGTATCGCAAATCATATCGCAATTGCAATATCAGTCAAAATAATCGCAGTTAGATATTTTTTCAAAATCATTCAGACCTATGTGACAGCAACCTCTCTATTTGAACTGTTTTTATTTGGATTTTCAATAATAGAGGATGGTGGTCACAATATACACAATAAAGACATAGTGGCATGACCTTCACATATGACCATACGACCAAAACATACTCCATAACATCTACAGAAAACAGATAATGACAGCAACCTCTCTAACATGGACCAGACACTTTGGACCAACCACGTGCCTCCTAATGAGTCATCACCCATGGCTGTAATGGATAGTCTACAGTCTCCTGTAGTGATAAATAATAATTTCAATACATTTCTCTAAGCCTAGCAGGTCAACATATTGCAAAGGCTACACTTACCAATAAGCCAAAGAGCTGTTTTGCACAACAAATGAGTCGTGCGTCTCACCCGGCCATTCAGAAATATCCTACTGTGGCGAACAAACTGTAGCTGACTCATTGAAGGACTTCTTGGAATACTTGTCAGAATATTATCATCATCAAGGTATGACCCATAGAGACTGAGCGGTAAAATCTCTATGATGTGACCAGTATTAGCGTCACTAGGATGTTGTTGCTGTTGTCATCAGAATTTGATCATAGCATATGAGCGGCAGTTTGATATATATATTTTTTCTTGTTGCTGACCAGGTTCTGTTTGGCGGCTGTGTGCTATGGGATCTGCAGAGGCGACTCCTTGCCTCCACACCAGCAGCAGGACTACGTACCAAACAGCCTCTACAAGAAGGTATCACTTTCTGACACTACCACTCTCCTTTTTAGGTCCTTTTTTCGGTTTAGTATTAGCTGTACAACTTTAAAACTAAATGCATGTAACTGCGTCTATATGTTTCAGCTGCTGTACCTCATCCCAAGACTGCTGCCCGAAGCTAGAAGGACTCCTCTCACCGGCGAGGGTCCAGAGGGAGACTACCACGAGGAGGACCACCCTGGACTGTGGAGGAGCACCGCAGACGCCAACACCACCTGGAGGAAGACCGCTTGGCATCTGTGGAGGCACGCCACTTTCCGTCAGCTAGTACAGATACCACAATACCAGGTATGGCCGAATCTATCTTCCACAAAAATGATCTATAGCTTCACTGAGCGTTGGAGAGCAATCCTGCAGCTTTGAGTCTTTTGTTGTTTGTGAAAGTTGCTTTTCTCAGAATGGCTGGCCACTGAGCTCAGAGTGCAGAGAAATGAAGATGCCCTGCCTGACCCAGATAGGTAAGGAAGAATTACACACACTGCATGTTCATTTGATTGTACCATGTCTGAAGGCACGTGTGTGTGTGTGTGTGTTGTAGGCAGGAGTACCAGCAGTGGGCCTGCCTGGAGCTCTACCTGTCCTGCCCTGTGGAGCAGGGAGGCTGTGGAGGCGACATGAGGAGCCTCTGCGCTCATATCCTCAATGCTGTCATGGACCAGCAGTCAGGGTCGGTAGAATTCTCGGAATTGTCAGAAATGTCTCGTACCTCAAATGTAATATAAACTTAAGCTTAGTGCTGTTACACACACACACACACACACTTCCAAACACCATGAAACCCTCCCCAAGAAGAGACTACAAGAGACTACATTTAAAAGCTACTCAGCTACAGTAGTGAGAGTAAATGGCATTTGTTGCTTCCATTAATATCATCACAGTGCTTTATATTTTCTGTTAACAGTGGCCAGAGCCAGGAAAAGCTGGATCAGAGTGGAGTGTCAGAAACGGGCACCTGTCTTCCAGACATCCTATCCAGACTACAGGTGTGTGTGTGTGTGTGTGTGTGTGTGTCTGTCACCAAAATGGGTGACGGATGTTTAACAAAATCTGAAACTGCTCCAACAATTATACTGGCATTGATGTGTGTGTGTGTGTGTGTGTGTGTGTGTGTGTGTGTGTGTGTCTCTGTGCAGGAGCTGGTCTATGAGATGGAAGTGAGCGCTCACTCCAGCAGAAGCGGAGCCGATGTATGCGACTTCCTGTTTGAGCTGGCGTCCCAAAGGTGCTCCCCTACCGCGACCTCCGGTTCACCGAGCATCAGCGGGGAGCTCAGCCTGCAGCACGCACTGCAGACGTGGAACAGGTACACACACACACACTAATGCATAACATACAGATCATCTGTGGTGTCAGCTGTGGGGCCGCTGAAACCTTTTCGTGTGTGTGTGTGTCACGCAGAGTATTGCTGGCCCTCCCAGCGGTGTCGTTTGTTACGGTAAAGAATGAAGGAGGGAGGACGAGTCTGGACTGCCACAACCTGATAGAACACGTCAACCAGCATCAGGTGAGCATCTTAAGGGCCGCATCATTCGAAGGGGACGACATGTTTACTGTTGCCTTGTACCTACATAATCTGTATGTAAAGTCAAGTGTAACGATGATTCTGTTGGGTTGTCTGGTGTGGATCTACAACTCCTCACTGCCTATGTAAGTTCCGCAATAACCGCTACAATGTCCATGTCTTTCTTCTCTGTCTGCCTTTCTTTCTTCCCGTTCGTGCGTCAGAGGAAGGCGTGCTCTCCGGCCGGCCTGCTGCCCTACCACGTAACGGCACACTTCCTGAGAGTGAGAACCGCGTTTCTGAAATCTAAAACAAACATGTTTTTCTGCTGTTTGAGCTCTTATGAGATTAAGACTGCGTCTCCTCCCCAGGGTGTGCTGAGTGCCAGCGTGCGGTGCGGACACGCGTCCGAAGAAGTCAACAAGGCCTGGTCCCAGATCAGTCTCCGCTGTCCTCTGCTCCTGGTCTCCACTGTGGTACTGTCTGTTCTTCGTATAGCTAACGAAATTAATGCACATTTCCTTGCTGATCTTAAGGCCTTTTGTTGTTTATTTGTTTTTGATGCCCGATTCCATTACTGATACTATGACAGCAAGATTTTAATTGGTTGAAGAAGTTCAAGAGACTTAACGCATTGAAGCTCGGCATTTCTGTCACTAATTGTAACCTATGTCCAGTATCTGTTTCATGATTTTAGTCATGCGTACTGTGTGTGTGTGTGTGTGTGTGTGTGTGTGTGAAGCACTGGTGGGAGCGTGCATCTCCAATGCTGGTGTCATTGTGGCGTCACCTGTGTGATGGAGATCCTCTCCCGAAGCAGCTGCAGCTCCTCACGGACTGTCAGCACTGGGCCAGCAGGTAAAAACTATTTCAGCCCCTTACTTGTGCTCTTAAACAAAGGCTGTGGAAGTGGGACCCAAAACAGGCCGGTCCACCAGTGTTTTTTGGGGGGGTTTTTTTTACACTTTTTCTTAACCCGCAGCTCAGGGAAGGGCGTGTCGTCCCCGGTGCCTGCAGCTCCGGCCCTGCTGCTGGCCGCCAGCCTGCACCGGGCCTGGGGAGGCGGCGGGGGGCGGCGGGGGGAGAACCAGGGCTCCAGAAACACCCTGGAGATGCTGGGAGCAGAGAGGGAGAGGCAGTGCCGACAGGTGAGAGCGCACAACTGGGTTTCTCACACTAGCTAATTAAGTGAAACCAACTCATCTGCTGCACCCAATGTGACCTTTGACCCGACATTTGTTTTCTCATTTATCCGTCCAGGTGCTAGTTTTTCTACTTTTCCTGGGTGTAAATGACCTTATCTGGACCTTCCTGTATCCTCAGGTAATGTACACACACACACACACACACACACACACACAGATACATACTAGTGCAAAGACACTCTTTCTCACACACAAGGGTTCAGAAAAAAAGGTAAAGTCAGGGAATATCATGGAATTTTACATTGTGTCTTTGGAGCAGCAAATATTGCTAAACAGCAAAGAAAATAGAGTAGAAACAGAAAAATGGAATATAAACGAGAATATAGCAAATGGGGAGTTTATTAACCTGCACAACTCCCTTTCACACAATGTTAAGAAGAATGTATGAATGAAGAGTGTGAAAAAGGTGTGCAAAACAGCAGCAGAATTCACTGAGGCAAAGAAAGAATGAATGCAGAATACAGTGGAAATATACCAAAAATAGGAAATATGTTCAGTATCAAATGGGTGGAAACTGTATACAAATATCAATATATAACAATGAGAAGGAGTTGGAAATATGAAGAAAAAAAAAAAAGTGAATTTACAGCAAGTATACTAACTGATAGTCTTTTAGTTGAGGTGGCAAGTCGACCAGCCTCACCTATTGAATAGAGGGGGTCCCTGTTGTGTTTTGTCTGTGATGGTTTCTGTAGGAGGAGAAGAGCCATCAGAGAGCCAGGGCCTTGTGCACAGACGTCCTCACTGTGCTGGTGGACTCTCCTGACTGGCTGCTCATCTTTAAGCCAAACGGTACAGAATAACCTTTCTAAAACCTCGGTTCGCTCCACATGCTCTGAGTAAAACCATCTTTTTTGCTGGTATTTGTTTTATATATATATATTTTTGCATTGTTAAATTCATGTGCTGTATCTTTCTTCCCCCCACACTAGAACAAGGTCTTTACCAGTCGGTTACCATGGTGACACGAGATGAGTGCACTAGGCTGATGCCATTGGCTTTCTACAGGTGAGTTTTTCAGCAAGTCGTTTTGGTGTGGCTAGTTTAAGTGTGGCTTTATTGGGGGAATAATAACCTGGAATATGGCGTTTCATTCAAATACCAATGTAACTTGCATACTGTACTAAAAATACATGGAGAAATGGTCTTTGTGTGTGTGTGTGTGTGTGTGTGTGTGTGTGTGTGTGTGTGTGTGTGTGTGTGTGTGTGTGTGTGTGTGTGTGTGTGTGTGTGTGTGTGTGTGTGTGTGTGTGTAGCCTGTTGCTGCAGCAGAGTGCTGAGCTGCTAGACAGGGCCGTCCAGTGTCCAGGCTTCCTCCATGCTGCCGTCCTCTGCTACATCAATCTGCTCCAGCTCTTCCTGGACGGGGACACGCCTAAACCGAGCTCGGAACCCCGCGCCGACCAGGTGACCGAGCCCCGGGTGTCCGTTCATACCAGAGGAACGGTCTCCACACTTCACATTACTGAATTCAAACCTATGATTTGTCAGGTGGAGCCGTCCCAGATCTTGAGCCGAGCCCAGCAGTTTCTTCTCAGGACGATCTCTCAGACCTCCCCGACCGCTCTCTCCTCCAGCCAGCTCAGACAGGTAAGCAACACACACACACACACACACACACTCCACTGACTACATTCATTCCCTAACCTGCCTGCATGAAGTCAGAGCCCTGAAACATCATCCTATCTCCACTCCTTCCTGTCCTGCCCCCTCTCTGTCTCCTGGTCTAGCTGGAGTCGCGGTGTGCAGAGCTGGACCCCGAGGTGGCAGCAGCCCTCTCCCTGCACCTCAGCCCCGACACCCTCAGCCAGGAGATGGACTTCTTCTGAGCGGGTGAGGAGCGGGCATTCAGGCAGAAAACTACAAAGCTAAAGGGAATGTTTGGTTGGAGGCTCATTGGAAACCTCTTTACTGTTCACTATGCAAGTCTCAAACGAATGTTGATACCCGGCTTTGTAAAAACATCTCCACACAGTTTATTTACAGGTCATCTTGTACATAATGCACATAGGACTTAAATGTCTATATTACACATGTGTATATCTCAAGCCCTTTTCAATGTTTACAATTCAGAGATAAACACTTAAAGAGTACTTTGCATTGTAATAACTTAATAAAATCATTTACTGTATGTAACATTAAAAAGAAAATCCATGTTCTTGAGAATCATTCTGCACATTAATTTGCACTGTGGGGATTACACAGCGCATACAGGCAGAATAAGTGCTTTACATATATCTAGGTAATGAGAATATTACATTATAGAATTTACAACAGCATTAATGTCGGGTACACACAGTTATACAGTTATATGTGGCTTAACCAGGGTCTGCTACTGTATAATTCAGCTATCAAATAAAAAAAATCTTGCTTTATCTAAATCCATAGTCCACATTAAAGGGATAGTTTGTTTTTTGGGAGTTTCCTACTTAATATGGAAGTATTATATTGGTGGAATATGAGCTCAGAGAAGATTCCCGAGTTTCCGACTTGGAATTATGAGTGGAGTGCTGTTCAAATGGATTTTTCCAATTAGGAAGTAGGACGTTTCCCAGGAGCTGCTACTTGATCCCCTACACTTCCAGCAATTGAGCTAAGCTAACCATTCCCATTGCTTCAAACTGCATGTGGAGACATAAAAATGACATCCATGAGTTCGTCTGATTCTGGGTAAGTAGGAAACGGCTAAATCCCGCAAAAACCAAACTATCCCTTTAACTGTCAACTCAAGTCAGTCACAGTGCACTACAGAAGCCTTGTTCTCTCCAGGTAGTGCAAAATCACATTTCCTACCACCTTTACATCAGACTAGGGCTGGGCGATATGGACCAAAAATCATATCTCGGTATTTTTAGGCTGAATGGCGATACACGATATATATCTTGGTATTTTCTACGAAGTAGGCTAAATGTTCAGTTGTAAGTCAAAGCCACATGTGAGATGTCACAAGCACTTTTATTAAAACAAGACTGTGATCAAAATAAAATGCAAAGACAGGGTTTCCTTCCCTGTTTTAGAACAGTCTGGTAAGTTCAGAAAATGACATCACTTTACTGTAATGCAGCCTTTAAAACCAGGAAAAGACAACACTTATGCCATATCACGATATTACGATATCCAAAATCTAAGACGATATCTAGTCTCATATCACGATATCGATATAATATTGATATATCGCCCAGCCCTACATCAGACCCGTTACAGAGGCACCAATTTGTACTTCTTGTCCTCTAAAACCCAGGATTACAGCAATCTCCTTTAAACCGTGTTCCCTCTGCTACTTTATGAAGTTGGAGGAAAGCCTATCTTGCTGTCAGATAGACCATAAAACAGACTAGTTGTTCTTGAACTACTTAAAGGCGTAATAGGTAAGATCTTTACTGCACCGTAGCACAAAATGACCCCGATACATCTGTGGGGGGTTGATCAATACCAGCGACTCAGTCATTACTTCTGGCTTTCAAAACTCACTTTCCAGCCCGTACTTCATTTTAGAACAAGAACTCCCCTCTCATTGGCCCAGAAAGTGTAATGCAAATTTGTCCATAATTGGTAGATACTGAAGATGAAGGAAAGCCCGCTGCCTCCCCCAAACCAAGCTGACTATTTATGGTATAATTCGCAGGAAAGCACCCTCGAAATGAAATAGCTACGTTTTGGAATGAAACTTCTTCAAAAATATAAATAGCTGGCCCGTAAGATAATAATTCTCACCAATATTGTCACTATCAACCAACATGAAAGTTATCATTATGAAGAAAATAGTCAAATGATTTTCTGTTAACTCTGATTTTAAAAGTAGACGGTCTTTGTGTACAAGTTATGTCATTGAACCCGTGCTAAAATCCGCCATCTATTGGAAAGAGCCACAGCCTCCATCCCAGTCCATCAACCCGATGACGTGTGAAGATGTGAACAAACTGTAGGAACTGTAGCCTTGCCTTGGAAAGCAGACCCAACTTGAACATACTAGAGAGACGGACTCTGAATCACTCTCCCAGCTGTCATCTGTCTTGGTCTTGCTGAACCACTTCCCCGGTCAGCGTGATGGTGTGGATGTCGGAGTACGGCGGGTGCTGCTGCTGGGCGCCGCCCCTCTGGGACTCCACCTGAGTGAGCGGGTGGACCATGGACATGTGGACGTTCAGGTTGTGGGCCTTCTCGAAGCGCTTGCCGCACAGCAGGCAGGCGAACTCCAGGTCGGCCTCCGCCTTGTGTTTGGTCATGTGGTATTTGAGCGACGCCCGCTGGCGACACTGGAAGCCGCACACCTCACACCTGGAAGAGGTTGGAAAAACACAGCTGAGTGACTGTATACTGATCAGGGTTAGAATGATATATGGGGCCAGTATTGACATTTTATGCTAAAGACAATAAACTTACAATTTACACTTCTGAGCATTTAGTGCTCTGCTCACGTGAAAATAAGAATGAAAGAGCAGAGGAGGAAAGGGCGATGTCTGGTGTAAGATAGATCCATTTTACATGTATAGTACTAATAGCATAGCTGAGTAGCAATAGAATGATCAGTACTCACTGAAGTGGCTTGGCCCCTGAGTGGCGCATCTGGTGAACAGAAAGGTGTTTCCTCTGCTTGAAGGTTTGACCACACTGGTCACAGATGTAGTTCCTCTCCTCTGGAAACACACAGGTGACACACTTCAGTAGAAGCCAAATTAAACACTGAACACACAATACAGCGAACCCTCTGTTGATGAATCATAAAATGCATCACATCCTGTGCACCATAGGATTTTTCTAAGGAAAGACCTACCAGACACCGGGTGTTTAGAACAGCAAATGGAAAATCTTTCATGAACATTGAACTATTGTGTTATATCAATCAGCGCTAGAGAGTAGTAAAATGTACTTTTATTTTTATGAAAATTAAAAGATACTGAATATCAGCACAAAAAATCAGCTATTGGCAGCTTTAATCCCCCCCCCAAAACATTGGTCCAGCCCTAGTACAAACTAGATCCCCAGAGATGTGGTGTGACCTTACCGGTGTGGATGAGCTTGACGTGTCTCTGCAAGTAGCGGTCGATCATGAAGACCTTGTTGCAGCCGGGATGAGGGCAGGGTCGCTCTCTCACCTCCTCATGATGCTCCTTGATGTGCTTCTGAAAAGCCCACCGGATGTGAAAACTAGTCATTTACATGGCCATAGGGATTGTGTATTGTTACCTCTGGTCATGTATGACAGTGTAAAATACTGACTAGCCATCTGTTTTCCTTCAGTCACCTGAGGTGTGTCTGATATAACCCCCTTATTATTTTGTTGCATTATATGCGTCAATAGTAATTAAGGGATGCACTGATTCCACTTTCTCACTGGCAACACCTTCCAGTTACTAAGCTTTAAATATGAGACAATACATACTGAATACCAATTTCATCCATTTCTTTTACAGAACACTATATGCTTAAACCCACATAGGGTTACTGGACAAGAATGACTAAGATAGAGATACCTCACATCAATGCTAAACATCTATGTGTAAAAAGGGCAGAAAATAAAGTTTTCTTAATAACAGAAACTTCAATAATACAGAAATGGCATTAGTTTGCCCTTGTATAATATATTCTATATTCTGACCTTCAAACCATCAGGAGCTCGGTAGACAGCTGTGCAGCCCTGATATGGACACTTGTAGATATTGGGCAGCTCCTCTCTGAGAATAGAAACACATGATTACTTTGTTAATACAAGTGTATAATATACATGGTTAGAATTGACTGAAACTGAAACTAAGTCTTTCTATCAAAGCCAAACTAAGACTGTAGAATAGAAGAGTCCTAACTAGAAAAGAGTTCAGGACACATTCTCTTTATCCACAACAAATCAAAACTAAAACTCTTAAACTAAAATTGAGTTCCAATTAGAAAATAAAATCTAAAAAAAAAATGGCATGCAACTCACAAGATCTCTGACCTCTGATACCGTAAAGATAAAGTACAATCCTACTGTATGCAGCCTTCAAACATTTCCTAACCTTAAGTGCAAATTTGAGAGACAATTTCCAACAAAGAGTGCTCTTTTATTACATGATGTATCATCTTTCTACCCTCTCATCTCTTTCCGCTCTTCATCATCTCTTATCTCACCATGCTGATTTCCTGGTACTAAAAACAAATCTCTTCCACGTCTTCAGCCTGACTCTTTAACCTTTCCCGGTATTCACGTGTTTGTTTAGACCATACACTGAATAGTCGTGAATGGACTCGTGTCGAGCATCTCTCTTGTACCCTTTAGGCTTGAACTTGTTCTTCCAGCCAGGCTTGGGTCCGGGTTTCTTCTTGACTTTGGGCTCCTCCGGGGCCTTCGGGCTTCGTCTTCTCTTGTTGGGGACGGTCACCCTGCGAGGCCTGCGGGGAGTGGGGAGAGCTCAAACCCGGGATTCTCTGTCACCATTTATTTTCAGTGGATCTCTACTATGTTTAGGAGGGATGAGAGGAGCGTCCGTGGCTGAAGGCAAAACCTTTCTACCCACCTCTTCTCCGGGTACGGCTGGAACAGCTCGTCGTCTGAGAAGCCCCTCTTTCTGCTCTCCTCAAACTCGTCCTCGATGGATACGTCTCTGTGGACGCACATACCCAAGCTTTAACGTCCTGTCACCAAACCACAACGCAAACAGTAGGGATTGGCCTGTACGGATTTGTCACGATTTTTAAGGTCGATAGCCGATATTTTGTGCTAATATTCAAGATATTATTTCCCCCAGAATTTGATTCTTGTCAGGATGGAAAAGCCTCTGAAACAAAATGTAGACCATCGTGGGACACTAAAACTCTCCAATGAAATCCAAGATAACAATAAAACGTTCATGCGCACTTGTGTGGAATCCGTCAATTCAGGTATTCCTACAGACGACCAGTGTAGCATTGATCAATTCTACAATAAATATATAATCAAACTGCATCATACTGAATGTAGACATTGACTGGACCATATTCTGGCCTATATCTGCAAACTGATATATTGGTAACCCCAGTATACTCTAACCAGCTATCATTCAAAGAAGGTAAAGAGATTAAGGAAGATCAAGAAAAAGATGCTCTGCGTGAGTGACTCCAGGATTTTACAATTACAAGACCAGGGAAAAGAGGAACTATGATGAGAAGGTAGAAAAGATGAGCTGTACATGTGACTCACCTGTCGGAAAGGTCACTGTCGGCGGTCCTGTCCTCCAGCTGGCCGGGAGCAGGAGACGGCGCCTCCCCGCGGCCCGCAAACTCTAGTTTAGGAGAAACCACATGAGTCAACAAATCATACTGACGCATATCTGTTATGTTTTTGCTCGACTTGTAGAGGCAGCTTCCTCAGAGAATAAGAATAATGCTGTGTGGGTCTGAGTTTGCGCAGATGGTGAAAACTAAAAGTAAAAGTTTCCATTCTACAGTAAGCAGTTTAATATGGGAGTAAGCCAGACATCTTAACCAGGTTTCCTATAATCAGAGTATGAGCTTAACCAGGTTATTCTAACCTAGTTATGATGTTTACATGTGCCACTAAACCACTTACTTGAGTAACTGGGTTAAGATCGTAATTCTACATGCAGGGAAATGTCACCAACACAAATTCCAACAGACTTGTATTTGTATTTGGCAGATAAACTGTGTCCTATTCTGAAGATGGACAATTTGGTGCAAGATGGCACACAGAAAATCAACTTCAGGGTATCAATAGTCCCAGTTAAGAGGTCTTAAGATTGGGCTTATGTTAACCACCACCTGTTTATGATGGTTGTGTACTCTTCAATGAACCTTGTGCCATGTAATGAATCCAACATTTTGACTCCATTTGTGGGAAGTGCTGCCTTTTACTTTGACCTTTTTGGGGATTCTCCTAAGGAACGAACTCCTTCGCCTTTGCCTCTCACCGTCAGTGTTGGTGTTCCCTTCGATCAGGGCCGAGCTCTGAGTCTGCGGTGTGACTGCAGCTGGGCTAGGCTGGGCCAGACTGGTTGTGCTTCCCCCTGGGGTCCTTAGACCCGCTCTGGACCGCTCCTCCTCTTCCTCCTCCTCCTCCTCAGACATCGGACCGTCGTCGTTGCCGCTCCCCAGCGGGCCGCTGCTGACGCTCGCCGGGTTGCCGGCGGCGGGAGTTGCGGCGGCGCCGGTGTCCATGGTGTAGCTGTGACCGTCCACGCAGCCCCACACGGCCCGGACGGAGCCCCAGCACCGGCCCTCCAGCACCTCCTTTAGGTCGGGGCAGGAGCGGCAGGCCTCTCCGTGGTGGTGAGCCCAGGATACCAGGCTGTGGAGGCACTTGGGGTCTGAGGTAAAGGACGGCGGCGCTGGAACAGGGAAGACAGTAGAATGCCTCAATAGGATGGCAGACATGATGGGAGAGTTTCGTGAAAATGATCTCTAACTCTCATAATAGCAAAGGTGAAGAAGAGATGCTGTCACTTACTTGTTGAACCATGGTTCACCAAGGACTGTGGACACTTTGCGTTCTTCCTGAAACAGAAACAGGTAGTTGCCAATGGCTGTAGATTATCTCCCTGGAAACTGGAAGATATCAGCATATAAACCTGCAACAGTTTCCTCCTTTAGACTCACCGGCCTCGGGCGTTCTCTTTGCCAACCGGCGGGAGGTTGACTCTCTGCAGGAACCTGATCAGGATGCTGTGACACTTGTAGAAGTTGGCGTGGCATTTCTTACAGATGAACTCGGACAGCCGCGGGTCACGGTCCAGCGGCACCCCGACCAATCGCTGGAAGTCTGTGTGGAACAGAAGGGGCGACTGGGCCGCCGTGTCCGACTCGTCGTCGGGAATATCAGCCGAATCCTGAGGCCACTTGTTGAAGGCGTGCCGCAGGCTCCGGGGCGAGAACTTCCCATGGCAGAGCCTGCAGAGGGCAGTAGATAGTCTACCTGCAGGGACAGAAAATAGATTCTTAAACTGCAACTCAGGACCCAAAATGGGTAGAGGGGCTTCTGGTGGCTCTCCATAGGACAAGAAGTCTAGTAGGTTACCTTGAGTGTAAGGAGGTTATCTTATCATGAGTCTAGGTCACAGGGCAAGACTAAATTTACTCAATGTGTGTCCTGGGCCGAAGAAGACTTTGACAAGAAGAAGAGGATGAAAAGGTAAACAACTGACAGGCAGAGGGGGGAAAATATAATGCAAGTTACAGTGGTAAGGGTTTCCTCTGTTTAACTTAATAATGTACGCCCAATACCATGAACAAGAAAGCTGATTGGATAATTAATGCTTTCATATCCTAGTTTGAATAAAAGTGTAATGTGCTACAGCAACATCATCAACACCAAGCATTTGAGATATGTAAATGACAGACGCATTAAGGATCTAGTATTGAGCTAGTCCTCATTTGCCATTCGCTCTCACATAGAGAGTACATCAAGCTAAACTCCATTCAAAAATCTGGAAATTGAATGTGGCCTTGCTTATGGCAAATGTGAAAACCTTAAAGAACATGATTTAAGACCTTTAATGTATCATTAGGAGCCACTCTTAAATTCGGCATATATTTGATCCTCCACGCAGCAATGTATTTCAATCAAATCTTTAGAATTGGTTCCCAGTCTTCTCTACCACCTCGCATTTTTGGTGGAAGAACATTGTGGTAATAACAGGCGATCCAGTTGTAAAGGTTGAAATTGTATTGGAATAAGCGCTGATTGGTAGATTATATGCATGCCGAATTCATCAGTGATAGCTAACAATTCATTAAAGGTATTGACTCATGTTTTGTGAGGCGTGAATGCAGATGAGCAATGCAACTTGTATCTGGCAGATTTTTTGAATGGAGTTTGGTGTGCCGTTCTCACCATACATGAAAACGCCACACTAGTAGGTCTACTGAGCCAAACGCTTGCCACCAACCTGAAGATTTCGACCTGCTCTCCGGATGTTTTTGCGTGTCGTCGGCAGCTGTCACGGTCAAGTCCAACCTTGCGGTTTTGTTTGTGGGACCTTTATCGTGATGGAGGCTACCTATCGTCGGCGGGGCTACCGGGACGGTCTTCCGGGGTCTCCCTCTGTTTCCAGACGGCTTCTTGACCTCGCCGACACCGCCCGGCTGTGTCCTGCTCGTCGGTCGTGAAGCGTCGGGCACCCGCGGACGTTTGCCTTTCTTCTTCATCATCAATTAAAAGAGTTGGACTCTCGGCAGCCAATCCTGACAATTAGAGCCCTGCTGCTGTAAACGTGTAATGTTAGCTGAGTGGTTAGCTATC
Source organism: Centroberyx affinis (assembly GCF_046629955.1). Lineage (NCBI taxonomy): Eukaryota > Metazoa > Chordata > Actinopteri > Beryciformes > Berycidae > Centroberyx > Centroberyx affinis. The sequence goes on along the minus strand of NW_027282575.1, from coordinate 34,735 downwards.
AGTTTTTACTTAAGTTTTAGTCTTTTTTTTAATGATTATTATTAAACAATTATTTGAACAACGTTGTAACTCATTCAACAATTTTCATGTTTTGGGTATATTTCATATTGTGCACATAGCTTTTTTCTTTGTCTCGACAAGTTCTACTGCTGTTGCTATGTTGCATACCCTCTGTACACCATAATGCTGTAATGTTTTTTTTCATACTTTTCACTGACACATTTCTACCACCTTACATGTTGTAATTGTCAGCTGTATGTTTCTACAACCCCCATTTACTCTTCTATTCTTATTCACATCTTTCTTTGCTGTATCATACTACTTGCTGCTGCCACGACCCAATTCCCCCCTCAGTGATGATTCAATTTACATCTGATTTTAACAAGACAAATGTAAAAAATTGCAGGTGATGACAAGGTTAACAGTTAAAAGAACATATCACATATCACTGCAATAATTAAAACTACATGGAAGTGAGACAGAAATCAGACAAAACTCACAGAAATAACTAACGTTAACGTTACATTTAAAAAAAAAAAAAAAAAAAAAGGGCTAACTGGATTGCTGATTAGGGGGTTGCAAAAAAAACATTTTAACATTCGCGTTACATCACTTTTCTTATTTCCAATCACCCTTAACGAAACAATGTCATTCTATTTGCAGTAATCGTTATATTTGAACTATTGTAGATGACTTCTTAAATGTCTGTTTGTTACAGATATTCAGTTAGTTTACGTTAGCTGGTTAGCCTGAGCAGCCTTTTACGTTTGCTAGCTAGCTTGCCAGATTAGATTATTTACTGGCTACTGAAAGTGAATCTATTTACGTTATAGTTTATGGCATACACAATCCTACCGTGAATGTATGCAAATCTTAACACTTGCAATGCATGTTGTTTTTGGCACAAAATGATGTTTTTGAACCAGCCAGGAAAATATGTGGTTTGAATTCAGCTCCCAGTTGTAAACATTGAAACCCGGAAGTGGTAATGACAAAAAATGGAGAAATATTATGTAGCGCCACCCTTGGAAAATGTGAGAAATTTCCCAAAAAAATCATAAACTGTTCGCTAAACGAAATTGTCAAGCTTACTTTAATTAAGCTGTTGTAGTTACGTATTATATACATACCTATACAGCATAAACGCACAGTTTAGCAAACATAATCCAATAACATACACGACCATAAATGATTAGTGGTTATGATTTTATCAGTTCTTGTTGCTGTGTACAAATAGCGCTATATGAAAAACACTAATAAACAACTATCTGCTACCAGCCAGAGATAGATTTTGGCTTCAAAATAAAAAGGTAAACGTTGTCACGTTTGGGGGAAAATAGGTGTATAGAGAACAAAAAACTTCGTGTTATGCTGCAAAAAGGATGATGACAACTATAATTCAATTCACTACAGATTCCTCCTTGAATACCGTCTTAATTTTCACTTTGTTTTACTCAATAACACGTTGCATCAACTTCGTCCTATCTTCTTTCTAGCTATCTTGACCACTGCTCGATCGGCTGACAATACTTCCGTTCATGTATACGTCACATCCGGACTAGCGATGGCTGCATCTGGCTCAGACAGTAGCGTGACGCCCCTTCAAAATGCCATGAAAATGGCCAAAATTGCAATACAGCTGGACGCAGGGAACAGACATAAGGTAGTAGGCTATCCGGCTTTGCTGCTGGCAGCGGTACAGTTTTAAAACCATAGGAAATAGCCTGGCCTAGTTGATGTAAACAGACGGGAAGGGGGGTGGGGCGGGGGTATCATATTTATGTGACCACTCCTACTAATGTTGTCACACAGGTAAATAAACCGTGCTACAGGCAGTGAACTGCGAAACTAATGTTGTCACACATAGGTAAATAAACCGTGCTACAGGCAGTGAACTCCGAAAGTCTCTTCATAACGCTGTATTTTGCTTTTTGCAATTAACATAACGGAAATATATTATGGCATGATACGTCGCTCTCATATGTGCCGTTGTCTTGAATGGAAAGACCGTGACGCCAAACTCAATACAAAAACCTGTCAGTTTACTGTTGTCTTGCTTGTCACTAAGCGCACCCACCTGCTAGAACATGACTTGAGACCTCTTATGAATCATTTGGGTCTTTTGTAAAATTCGGCGTATAGACAATCCACCAAGCAGCGTGTTACTTCAATAAAATGTCCACTTTGAGACTTGGTTCACACACCCTCCAAGGTGTGTTTGTGGTGCAAGAAGAGGGTGGGAATAACAGGTGACAGTAACGGATAACAGTTCTGAAGATTGAAATTTGATTGAACCAATAGCTGCTTGGTGGAATGTGTGGATGCCGAGTTTACAAGTGGAACCTAATGATTCAAAAAGTCATGTTTTATGAGAGAATATACTGTAAAAGTCATGTTTTACTGGGCTGTTTGCTGATAAGCAAGGCAGCATTAAACTGCCTGATGTTTGTTGTCGTATTAGTGATTCATGGGCATGGACATTTATGGTGGCATATTGTATTGTGGGTGTGTGTTATAACAATATATTACATGCTTGCTCTGTCTCTGCAGGAAGCCTACTGTGAATACTTGAGGACGATCAACTACATTTCACATGCACTTTTGGAGGAAGCTGTATCACAAAGTAAGATCTGTGAACATCCATCAAGGTTAGGCTATTATTATGCTATTTAGATGGGACCACAAATGCAGCAACAGTGAATTTGACTGCAACTATGTTTGACAGTGTCTAAGAAACTTATCGTTTGACAGCTATGGTTCCGCATAACGAATTAGTGGCTGTCAGTCTGTAAGGCTGTAAAGTTCTTACTAATAGTGTGGGTGGAGCTTGCCCAGACTTGCCCCCTCTGCCAACGTAGTTAATGATTTGAACCGCAGCTGAACTAATCAACTGGAACACAGTACTTGACTGTTACTCCAGCAAATTGGATCAGACCTGAAATGTCAGGAGATGACCTCGATCGAGACGAATCCCCCTAGGAATGCCGTTTCTTTCTGTCATTCCCTCTCTCTTCTTCTTCTTCTTCTCCTTCCTCAGAGGAGAGGGAGATGGTGGCGGTGGAGGTGGAGCGGATGCTGCGGCTGGCCGAGCAGTGCCTGGAGCGAGCCAAGTCCTTTATAGGGAGGAGGGACGAGCCGCCCGACCTCTCCCTCTCCCTCTCCGCCGCCGCCTCCTCCTCTTCCCGTTCGCCCGTCCAATCGGGAAGCCTGAACCACCTGAGCGCCAGCCTCCCCGCCAACACCGGTAAACACGCTTCCTCCAATCACAAGCATCGCTTTAATAAACAGACAATCAGCCAAAAAAAACTAGCCAATGTTTTAGCTGCTTTGTCCTTTTAACCAATCACCACCTATCCCCCCTCCCCTCCTCTTTTCTTCCTCTGTTGTCCCAGTCGCTCCGTCTGATACCCCTGTGGACTCTGGGCCTAAAGCGGGCAGCCCGTCGAAGCCCGGCCACCGCAGGGTGCTGTCGGAGGGCGACGGGCAGCCCTCCCCCTTCCTGCCCCCCGAGGTCTTCCAGAGACTGCAGACAGTGGAGTCACAGGACAGCAGCAGAAAGTAAGGGCCAGTGTCTACATTCCATTATATAGATATCCATTAAGGTAAACAACAGGCAGTTCCAGGAAGCAGCCACTTTGCAGATTCTCCTAACCGTCAGTGAGCAAAGGCAAAACATCTACCAGATCCTTAACAAGTCCTCAAGTGTTTTCAATTGAATTATCTCAATTCGAGGCCTTAAATACGATCATATGTTGCCTTTGAGGCTTTAATATGGTTTCTGAGGCAATGTAGCTCTTTCCTGCTGCAGCTCTTGTGAGAAATCTCCCCTTCAGTAATGTATTGATTTGTGTGTGTATGTGTGTGTGTGTGTGTGTGTGCGTAGGGAACTGACCCCCATCGAGGAAGCGTCGCGCCTGAACCAGAAGCTGAAAGCGAATTATGAAGCTCGTCTGGCAAGGCTCGCACCTGGTCAAGCCTACCAAAAGACGTCTTTGGTTAGTGCACGTGTGTGTGTGTGAGTGAGAGAGAGAGAGAGAGAGAGAGAGAGAGAGAGAGAGAGAGAGAGAGAGAGAGAGAGAGAGAGAGAGAGAGAGAGAGAGAGAGAGAGACCCCCCCACTGGCTTGGGTCTCAGCCTCTGACCCATACCAAGCATTTCGTTGACTCACTTTAAGCTCACATGTATTCTGAACCCAGGTCATTCTGCACTCACCTGACCCAGCACAAACACACAAGCACACACACACACACACACAATAGGTTAGTGATATTACACATCTGATTATCTCTGGGGGTGTTGTGGATGGTTTTGCAATTCCCTACCCCTTGGACCCCCATGCATTTTTCTGCATACAATGAAATGCTAAAGCGAGGCAGATAGAAAGAGTAGAAAAAGTGGCCTCTCCCTCATTCCACAGTATTTACCACATGTATTTAAAATGCGAGATTCAAAGAACAAGACGGGAGTCAGTACGGTTTACCCTGCGGTTCAACCCAAGCATAAAATCCATACCTTTTACGCTGGAGGCATTCATTTGCATCACTGTCACATAGATGTGTAGATGTAGATGTTGGAAAAATCGCAGATTGTTTTTCAGGCTTTAGTGTTTGCCAGGCTTTAGTGTTTGCCATAGGTAAGAGACACGTGATTGGTTGATGCCGCCTGTGATGCCCCGCCCCCCTCCTGGCCAGTCAATTAGTTTGATCTCTGTTGGACCCTTCCAGGCTCAGCTGTTATCAAGCTAGCCAGAATAAAGCAAAATAGGACTTCCCATCGATTTTCAAAATAAAACCCATGGACAGTGTAACTTATTTGGGTAATGCAATGTATCAAGCTGTAGTGGCTAAGTCTAGTGGTCTAGTAGTGTCTTCCCATCACTCTCCATCCTAGCATCAACACTTCACATCTTGAGGAAAACCCGGTGATGGATATTTGCACAGATATAGCAACAAAGTGTCATTTTGAAATCAGTGATTTCACCCCGACTTCTTGACTTGATAAGATCATAAGCAAATAATGAAGCCTCTATGGTGTCTAATTTTGACCAATCTTAACCCAAAACATGACAATTGAGTCCTTGAATTACACCAAGCAATACCTTGAAAGTCATTGAAAAGTCCTTGAATTTGATGTACAAATGAGTGTGGGAAACCGTCGATGTTTCACAAAAAGTGATACACAAGCACAGCACTCTCCCCAAACACACTTAACATTGACTTAAACAAAAAACTCTTTGAAAAAAGAGAGTGTACGCCAATACTTATTTTTTCGAGGCGACACATTTTGCGCTTTTATTTTGAAGGCAAAATCGATGTGCTTCCGGGCGTATCGTAACTACCCGTGGTAACTTGACGCAGCTGGTCGCTGAACGCATGCAGGGGACTGGGAGCTGTTGTGTTGAAATCTACTTACTGCCTAGATCAGGGATATTTTAATGCTAGATAACGTCTCAACAAAACAGCGGAACTTCCCTCGTCGTACTAATCACTCTGGTGGAAAAAGTGACTCTCTTCGGGCAGAAAAAAAATGGTAAGCGAAATGCGATAACATAAATCTCGTTGCCGCAACTTTTACCTTTCTATTTAACTAACGGTTAGCTAACGTTATCCCTATTTCCATTCTGTTGTGTTGGAGGGATTTTTAATGTAATGTTATCATTCAGATACGGAAAATGTTCCGACGTCCGAACAACCAAATGGAGCTGCGTGCTTACTGGAGAAAGCTAAAGGCGTTTGTAAAGGTAAAGTCCAGTTAAAGTTTGGTTCCTCGATATGTGTCGTTCTCTTCTGTGGAGAACCTACCGCCACACTCTATGAAAAAAATCTGTAAATTTAATTTCACCTTGCTTGTCAGTAGACCTACATACCTGGTAGAACATGACTTCAGACGTTTTATGAAAGTCTAGGAGCCACTCTTCAAATCGGCATACATCCAAGACACCAAGTAACCTTTTTTTCAACTGTCAGCTTAATTAGTCACACCTGTAGACTATACCACATAATTAACCATAACAGTACATTCAGTCTCGCTCACTGTCCTCTTACATTGTCTGAAGTCATCATATACAGCAAGCAAGTTATTTTCACATCATACAACAAAAACTCAACTAACCCCTAATCAAGCCAGGAATCCTGTTTACCTCCAAAGTTTCTATCCCTCCCCCCCCCCCATACAAATCTCATAAATGGCAAGACAAATCCATTTCTTCATTTAGCCCACTTGGAGCCAGTGTTTATTTCAAAGATCTCTACTATCTCCTCTAAATGGCTTCTTGACCAGTTCTAGACCCGTAAACCTCAATGAACTAACATCATGTTTATTTGTATTGAAATGTGTAGCTACTGAGGACTTGACATCAGTATTTCTAATTTATTTTGTTCTCAAATATTCTGATCCTTAACTGCTCTTTTCGATATACCAAAGGCCACATGGACATTTCACCATATAAATCACATATTTACTATGACATGTTATTGTGCCTTTTACTCTATATTTTGCTCCTTGTGTGGGGATGGTAAAATATGTCTGACTTGATCATTGCATTATAATGAACACAGTTATTGCATATAAAGTCACCATCAGGTGGAGGTGTTGAGGAGAACGTGGACTCATATTTCATATTTAAGTGCATGAACTTATGAAGCACTTAAACCACGAAAGTAACTTGTTCTCTTTTCCATCGCAGACGCTCTCTCTCCAGCGGCAGATGATGGAGAACCTCATCATAGCCAAAGCCAGGCAGGACGCCGTATCCTTCTGTTGTCGGCCCTGCTGGCCCGGTTTCACTTTATTTTCAAAGTTCTGAAACATTGATAGTCGCAGTACTGGAACTATTCTCGTTTGTGGGGGTTTTCATTTTTCGCTGAAGGTTGTAATGACAAGACGCCCCCCCCCCCCGTGTTTTGAAACTCCAAAAAGGCGTCATCACTTTTAGCTGTTTAGTAGTTTCCTCAATGTTTGTCGCGACATCAGCTCCACAGGAAGATGGAGGAGAGAAGACTCAGGCTGCAGGAGGAGGCCAACAGGTACACCTCCGTCTTTTAATCATTATTTAAAACGTACATCTATTTGAGTGTGTCTTGTCTTCTCTTACAAGCACCGAGAACTGCTTCTCTCCCTTTTCCTCCACCCTTAATGTAATTATTGCTACATCAGCCTGAGTAAAGTTAGTTCCTTCCAATGAGTCTAACAAACTTTCAGTTGAAATTGACATGCCTTGTCGCTCTCAGTGCGTCCAAATTGCGTTTAAAGTGCTCTCTAAAGGATTCGATTTTTTGCTAGAGTTATGTTGCAGCTTTTTGTCAAATACTTGGAAATGGTTCACAGCCAGTCAGTTTTGGAAATGCACACTTAAGAAATCAAGGTCTGAGGGAAGAATATATTTGAATTCTTAAAATTATTGCCTGTATTTCCATGTGATATTTGCATACATTTTTTGCATCAGCTCAGATCCATAGATAATGCAAGTGCTTGTGGATAAACCCAAGAAGAAAACTGTTCATTGTCATGTTAATTGATACATAAACATTCGCGTGTTGTCATTGCAGGAGGTTCGCAGCATCGGGGACAGTGACTGCAGAGGAGCAAGAGCAGCGCGTTCTCTACGCCAATGTGCTGGAATATGAGCAAGACCATGTGAGTTTGTCTGAATTTCAGTAGTTTCAATTATGAAGTTGCGGATGTGTTTTGTTAATTAGTTTTTCATATAACTCTGTTTGTCGTGCAGGATTGGCCCAAACTGTGGAAAGCCAACATGAAGAAGAATCCTGACGATGCCACGCTGGTTTCAGGCCTGGTCTCCTTCCTGCTCAGGTAAATCACCGCGCTCAGATAACAGTAGTGTTTGTGCTTAGCTGCTCTTTTGTGCTACTATTCTACACATTCAGCAGTATTGTTAGTCTGATGAAACGTGGTCGAGTGATAAGTGTTACGTCACCACTACCACAGCAGATTATTGGAGGCGCTCGAAGGGTCAGTTCAGCTACTCTGGTTCTGTCAGTAGATGACATTTACCTTTCCCTGTGTTATCTTGTGTTTAGATTAGGTTTGGTTACTATCACTCACAAATGTCACTACACACTTGGGTCAAAGGAGCGAGAATGTCTGTCATGTCTCACCTGTGTTTACTAATGGTGTGCTTTAACTCAGTGATTCTCAACCTTTTTCATATCAAGGACCCTAATTTAGTGCATATTAGAGCCACGGACCCCCATTTCATGAGATTTTATCTCTTGGACCCAAATCTGAGAATATTTTTATTGTTAGATATGATTTTATCCAGAATTCCATGACCGTCTGTATTGTAGGTAGAGAGATAACAGTGAAACTAAGATCAAAATAGTCATTCTTCTGCATTCTCTAATTGTGTTAACTTCTTGTAAATGAAATAATGGTGAAGTTTAACACTTCATCAATTTGCTGGGGACCCCCTGGAACCCCCTCAAGGACCCCTGGTGGTCCCCGGACCCCACGTTGAGAACCACTACTTTAACTCCCAGTTCGATGATTGTTGTTGGTCTTGATGCCAGTAGGAAGTATGCTGCAGGGACAGGTTGTTGTAACATAATGTTCAGATTTGGCAAAATAGGCCTTTGAGTTAATCTAAGTAAAGAAAATTCCATCTAAATGAACAAAGGCATGAAAAATGATAACATGAAAAGCAGTTAAAAACTTCCATCTCCTCAACTCAGCTGGCCCGTCATCTCCTCCTATTCCTCCTGTACCTCCAGTAGGAGTTTGCTTGGCCACTAGGTGCCGCCATCACTCCAGCTATATCAAAACAAAGGAGAAATTACTTTTCCCCATGTACTGTGTCTGCAGCCGTTCTGACCACCCAGTGATGAAGCTCCTGAGGAAACACCAGTACCGGGTTTACAACAGGCTCTACCCCATCGTCAGTAAAGGCCTCCCCTCAAGTCCCGCCTTGCCCCTGAGAGCCTCCCGCAGCACCCAAAGCCTGCTGCACCCAGGTATGGCCGGCCAGATATTTGCGGGGCGGGTCTTGGTGGGGAACGTTTGGTTCAAATCAATCATTTCTTTCCCAGCTCAACCGCAAATGTAAAAGCTTTCATAAACTGGGTATAGGTTGAATCACTACTGTGGGAGATACATTAGCAAAACGGACATTTCTCTAAATGAAAATGCCGTGGATTCTACAGAGACCCAGAAGAAGCCGAGCAGGACCGGCGGCGGTGTCGTCGGCAGCCAGAGCTTCAGCTCCGACCCCTCCTTCTCCCCCTCCCTCTCCCGCGACCGCAACACCAACTACGAGGAGGAGGAAGGGGAGGAGCCTCGCACGCCGCTGACGGTGGACCGCGAGAACTCGTTCGAGGACCTGGAGCAGTTCCTGACCCAGCTGGACTGGGCGCCGCCGCCGCACGGCGACGGGGACGACGCCGGCTCCGACTCGGACCTCACCTTCGACCCCTCGATGCGGCCGGAGCGGGACGAGGGCCACGTCCAGGAGCTGGAGATGAGAGCGCTGAAGGAGCACCTGAAGGCCATCGTCAAGGATATCCATATCGCCATTGGTGAGCGGGATCGGGGAGGATGAGTGTGTTTGTGTGAGGAATTCACTTGCAAATGAAAGCCAAAGTGTATGAAAATGATCTTGTCATGTTGATTTAAAACACTGTTTCAACATCCACAGTTCCCCAAATTCTTAAATCTTTGTGAGCATCAGTCATAGGTCTGTCCAGTCGTTTGGGATGATTTATGGAGAACATCTGTAGAGAAAATCTGGCATTAGATTCAGAGAGATCGCTCGTCTTTGTCATTCCTCATCTTGCTTTCTTGTCCAAGTACATACCTTTGCAAAATATTTCAATTGTCCCTCCCTTCCCTTCCCTTCCCTTCCCTTGCTTTGTGTTTCAGATCAGCTGCTGTCGTTGTGTTTGCTGTCCTTTGAGTGTCTGAACACAGCCAGCTCTAAGGACCTGTGCGTCGCCAACATAGAGGAAGCCTTCTTCACGCCACTGTGGAGCCCCCTGTTGGCTCTTTTCAGGTACTGCAGCCACATCCTAAATCGCCATCTCTTCACACCTAGTTGGTTCACCAGAGTAAGGTTCATTTGTCCGTATGAGAGCAAAACAATCGGGAGTGAGACCTCGTTTTGAGAGGGAGGTTTCTCACTACGTTTCCAAACCAACTCCACCCAACTATGGGAAGCGGAGTATTATGGGTTAAATACACCGTGAATTATGGGTTATGCCGATGCTCTATGTATGTTAACCTCGAAACAAAGTCCTTTCCTAGACCAAAATTCTGGCCAATCAAGCACGGTCCGAAATTGCCACCCATGATGCATCACATGCCAGTAAAATTTGAGGTTCACCAGCCACACTGGGTGCTAACTTTTTGATTCAATAACATTTCATGTCTCAGTTATATGCAGTCTTTGGTTTTGCCTGCTCTCAAACTTTTTCCTGTCCAGCGCACACTCACTCTGGCCGTGAGCCAATCAAATCAAAGCAAATAATGGCTCTGTATCAAACAGGCTCCTGACTGGCTGTCTGTTATGCTGCTCTACACAAGGCTAAAGTTGTTTCTCCACTGTCTGGATGGTTAATTGATTTTGGACCTATATATAATTGGGTTAGAGTTACTATATTTGGACAATGAGTCCAAATAGAGTATGAAAGGCAGCTGAACCGATGCATTACTGCAGCAAAGTAAGAACTCATACCCTGATTGGAACCAAAGCAGAGGGACTACTAGTTTGAAAGTGCCCACAAAATGCCAGGGTCAAACTCCAGGTCTCAGTCTAGTGCTGATCAATAGCATGCTGGCTGAAGTGGTGGGAGGATGTCACAGGACTCAGACATTGGCTAACATGTTTGTTTCTACTGTTAGAGATGGGTCCAGGTTTGGCACGATGCTGCACAGTGTTTTATAGGATTTTATCAGCTTTATATATGCTGGGAAGAATGTTTGTGAATGTTCCTTAGAAATACTGCGTGAGTGCACCTCTCACACTGACCAGTATGTGGCAGTCATACTCTAAAACTAGAGTACATCAGCCTCCTCCATCCTTTATTGCTTGTCTGATTCTCAAAACACACAAGTAGACATTTTGATTTGTGGCCCGTCTTTTCAAATCATCAGTTAGTTAAGTTGTGTTTATGCGGGACTGGAATGATGTCGTGATGACCATTATTCAAGCCCACTAATTCGACATGTGGGTCTTACATTAATTACTTGAAATATTCCAGTAATATCTGTAACAGTGTTTGTGTTATTCCTACACTGTACAGGGCCTCCTGGTTTGATAGGAAGGAGGAGGAGATTTGACTACAAAATGGATCCAGGATTTTTTTTTTTCTCGTTTAGTTTTTCCAGAGCAGAGTGGTATCTTTCTTATTCTGTGGGAAACATTGAATACTTGGAATAAAACTCAAATTGGCTTGAAAATGGTCCCATTTAAATATATTGAACATCAGCGACATTAATCCAGATATATCAGCATCAGCTTTCAAAAACTATTGGTATACCCCTACTTGTAATATCATGAACATCCATTGCTGCATTGGTTTCAGTCTGACTGTAACTCTCGGTGTCTCCGTTATCAGGAAGGTGCACAAGGAAAGGGAAGTGGCTTTTGAGACGAGTATGCAGCTGTACCGGGACGCCACGCCTGGAGATGTCGGTGTTCCCCTGAAGCTGTTCCCCCAGGACCCTGACGCGCTGCAAGGTTCCTACCCCTACGAGTCTGCAGTTCAGGAGCTGAAGCTCGTGTGTAAAGACTGCTGTCCTCAGAGGAAGTTGGAGTGTATTGGTGAGTTAGTTTTTGTTTTCTTCTTGCTGTGGTGTTTCTGCACTGCACTTCCCAGAGATCACCTGTCAATCATACAGTGTGTCCAGTACTGTGACGTCTTTCTCCTTGGATTTTCTGTTGATGCAGTTTGAGTTTCTGTAGGTGGCGCTCTGTTCTGTTTAGTCATGGTGGCTGTCACTGCTCATGCTCACTACCCAGTTCTTCTGTATATAGGTTGAATCACCATTAAGTTACAGCAGTCAATGGTAGAGACATTTATATGGAACGTTGCGGATTATTACTTGGAACATTGAGAGATCATTTGCTGGTTAGAGTTACCACTTCTCACAATTTTTAGTGTTTGAGACAGCCAAATATGTTGAAGTCAGCAAAATGAACACCATGATAGACTTAACAAAAATTGTTCACAGATGATGCAAAAAGACGTGGTTTGGTTGGAAATCTGAGTGATGGACAGCCATCCCGCTGGTGTGGTTTTCCCACTCAGCTCCACCCTTTTTATCTTTAGAATAAATGAGCTGGGAAGATTTCTGGTGGGCTAAAGCGAATATCATGTACTCGCCATGTGATTTGTTCCAATGTGGTTCTCAAATCGCGTCGCACGCCAATGCCTGTCGCCCATCTTTCATGTTCCACGCCACTTCGTACTGTCCAATACTAAGTATAAATCACTTTGAAGAGGATAAGTTCTTGATGATATGTCGTTGTAGGTTTGAGTCTGTCTCTCTCCCACATTTCCTGTCACTCTACACTTTCAAAATAATCCACGTTAGAAGGCGTACTGATCTGAAGTGGCTCTCTGGAGTTCATGGTGAAATTTACTCGCTTTTTTTCTTACTTTGAGCAAACCGCAGCATGAATTTACAGAATTAGTGCTGCACTACTTCTGGATATTTGGGCCGATGACAGTGGCTCGTCATCGCTCACGTTTCTTCCGTCTGCTCTGCCGTTGTGCCGCAGTTCGAACGTTGCGTCTCATCTGCGCCTGTGCCGAGGACTACAGATGCCTTCACGAGGTGGACCTGACGCCCAGAACGGCCGCCATGTGAGTATGAGATCACTGCCTCGCCATTACCGATGAAGACAAACACACACACACACACGCACAGATTTCCACCACATATTGGAAGCAGACAGCACAAATGCACATAATTGAAGGAAAATTCCCCCCAAAAACACTGTTATAAAAACAGCTCTTGGTGATGTTGAGGTATTTCCAGCGTAGCTACGATGGAGTTTGATGGCATAAAAATTTGAAGCTACCTAAAACGTCAACGGTAAACGTCAGGATTTGGTGTCAGTACCTCACAATCAAAGAGCGAGGGCTTGTTTCTAGAGCCGCCATTTTGCACCGACGCACTTCAGTAGTCCATAATGCATTGCAGTCACAACACATGTTGCATTTTGGGTAAGGGGCACGATTGTCACTTTTTTCTCAACTGGAAAAACTTTTGCTATCACTGTTGCTCTATCCACCTACATGTATCGCTGAATGCAACAGGTTCCTGTACGTTCTCTGGGGGGTTGTCAAAAGGCATTCTGGGAAATGTAGGAAATCACAAGCTGAAGTGGAAGTAGACAAGGCAGGTTGCGGGAAAGTGGGTACACCGAAAAAGTAAATTGCAAGACTTGATCACAAAATAACTCCTGGAATGCGCTGAATACAGATTGGATGGAATTTTCCTTCAATTGAATCCACCCAAATAAACTTTGCCTCAAAGTGAAAGCCCTTTCCCCCCATCCCTGCTGACTCCATGCTTATGGTAGGAAGGGCCAAGACTTTCCCAAAGTCCAGTGCAAGTACCCAAACATCATTTAAGGCTCCCTGCCTCGGTACTCGCCCTGTCAGGTCTCATCAGCGCTCGGCTAGGCCCGGCGGGGCAGGGGCCGTCCTAGGTCTGTTACCCCCCCCCCCCCGCCTCCTGTAGAGCGCTTCTTCCTGGCCAGGCCTAAAAAAAAAAAGTGGGTCGTCCTGTCTGGGTTTTCGGCACAGACCCGGGGTCCCGACGAGGAGGAAGGTTCTTAGAATCCTGGGTGATGCAGAGAGAGTCGGACAGAGGCTCAGTGGGTCACAGCGCCCATAATGGGGGGGGAACACACAGAGCGCACCGCGGACTCAATTTAAATTGTTCCCTGTTTTGACAAAGGTTCGTCTGAAACGTCGGCAAATGAATGGCCGCAGAGGAAATATGTACGCGGATCTACTAGTCGGGCCTTCGTATTATCCCCCCCCCCGCACCACACCCAGGAGTCTGTTAACTTAAGCCTCAAGTTAAGGGCATAGACTGTGTTTTTTTTTTTTTTAATAGGGCTCAAAAGCATTGGTAGGAAACCAAAGAGGCGTGAGTTTACAGCCCCCAGGCTTTAAATCTAGAACTTCTTACGAGTCCACATTCCCACCCCAAAGAGTTGCCTATCTCGTCTTCCTCACACACTCTCATCCTCGTCTCTGTTTTCACGTCTTCTCTTTTTTTTTTTTTTTTTTTCTTCTTGGACCCGCTAATGTTTCGGAGGGCGGCCGAGGCCACGTCTCCTGCTCCATATCTGTCTCCTTGTATCGGGAGCGTGCGCGGAGGGCGAGTAAGCACTTCTCAAAGACCTTCGTCCAAAAAAGTTGTGACGTTTTTTTTTTTTCTTTTTTTCGTTCCACCCCTCCCGCTGCGATTCGGTTTTCGTTTCTCGGAACTAAATTTAGTTGCCGAGCAGTATCTCCTGCGTGCCGTCCGGGATTGAATTTGTTACCTGGAAGCGCGAGTTTACTCGGAAGCCGCAAAGTCAAACTCTGCTACGTCTTCAGAAATCTATGATCTCATATGACTGGGTCTGTGATCTCCAGATATGATATATAAACACATTTTTTAAGTAAAATGATCGCAGCTTGACCAGAAAGCCTCTGCTGGAAAGAAACAGCTCTTCTCGACCGAGCGCTCCGGCTCTTTTAGGTCATCGCAGTTCCGTCTTATTTTCGGGAATGCCATAATCTAGCCAGTGGCCGCTGGCAACTCTAATGCAATAAAACACCATTGCAGAAGTGTCCTCTTTATGTGTTGTTTTCGCTCAGAAGTTGATTCAGGCCTCATTGAGGGGGGGTAATTTAGGACTGTATATTTTCCCGCTTGCCATCTGGCAGTGACCAATGTTTTTTCTTCTTGGTCACGGTTCGGTACAGGCCCAGATGTGACTGGCTTTTCTTAGTCCATCTAAATACAGGTTGCTTTTCTGCAAGGAAACGCTTTCGGTCAAGGCAAGGAAATTCCACCCGGGCTCCTAACTAATCATGACCTCGCTCAGTTCATATATAAGATCATCGGCTTTCGATAGGAACGAGCGTACTTAATATTTACGCCGTGCACTTTGTGTTTTTCTTTTCACCACACCCTGTCCCTTTCGGTTTCCGCTCGACTTAATTGGACACACACACACACACACACTTCTTCCTCTGCTCGCTCTCTTCGTTTTAATCCGTCCGATAGCGTTTCCACATTCATCCCTCTCTTTTGTTCCCGACCGATGGGGGCTCATTTGTTCTCCCCCCGCGCCTTTTGTCTGGCTCTACGTCCCCTTTTTCCTTTTCTCCCTCTTCATTGTGTCGCTCACCTCGCCCACCTCTCTCTCTCCCACTCTCTCTGTCCTGTTGATTTTGTTTTTTTCCCCCTCGGTGTTTCTGCCGTCTTTTGACTCGTTCGCTGAATCGTGAAACCCACCCCCCCCCACCCCGATGCGGTTTCTCACCGAAATCAGTATCCAGACGCGGCGCATTGTAGCCTTGGAATGCAGAGACACCGGTTTCGGTTTTGATTATTGTGTGTGTGTGTGTTTACAGTAGTGAACTCAGAGGATTATTACTCAGGGTTGCGATTATGCGTGTGAGGTCCGGCTCTCCGCGGTTACACGAGCCCCGTCCGCGCCTCCCCCGGACCTGCGGAGGGAGAGTATCCAGTTGCGCGCGGGCCCCGGGGTCAGTCGAGGGCCAGCCACCCGGGCTTCTCACGCGAGGGCCGGCGGGGGCCCGAGCGGCCGGCCCACTGCGTGTGAGTCCCGATAAACAAACGGTCACTGTCTGCACCCGGGGAGAGAATGCTATCGAGCTGTCATCATCTGCTCCGGGCCGTAATCGCTCCTCCCGACAGGAAAAAAAAAAAAAAAAGCTTTATCATTTCCATCTCTGAACACACGTCCCATTAAGGGCTGCGTTTGATTTAGTTTCCAGTCAGTCCCTCGGGGCGCACATGTCATCATACCCTGTAAATGTCATTCTCTTTTTTTTTTTTCTCTCCCTCTGCCCTATTTATTTACTTGCTGTTTTCCTCTGCGCTTCATCCCACCTCCTCCTCTCCTTCGTCCGACAGCGGCGCAGACGACCTGTTGCCCATCCTGTCCTTCGTGGCTCTGCGGTGCGAGTCTCCCCAGCTGGTGTCCGAATGCGCCGCCTTGGAGGAGTTCATTCACGAAGGGTGAGTGTCGGCACGATGGGGAATGACAGCAAATGACAAACATACCAAGTTCTTACAGGAAACAGTTGTTTACCTGCACCTCCCTCCACCGCGGGGCTCATCCTTAGAGGTGCCAGCATTGTGTCAGAGAAAAGCTTGCCTCATAAGAAGCCTCTGCCAACTTGCGCAATACTCCTCACCGTGACTCATTTGAGTGATGCAGGCTTTTGAAGACAGATACTGCCAATGTTCATCTTTAAATCTGACAATTTTCCGCCAAAACATTGCAACTATTCAGTGTTTCCCCCTGGAATCTTATCCTTGTCAGGGTGGAAAACTCTCCATGGTGATGATGATAATAAAAACATTATTAATTAAAATAATCCAATCAAAATGTCTCATTTGAATCAGTTCAGGTTAAGGACTTCCCATAGACAACCAGTTTGGTATTAATTAAATTGTACAGTGTGTAATCAAACTGCATCATATCCATATCAGAGGTGGACGACACTTGACTGGATGATATCTAATTTGCAATAAAATGCTGTATCAGCAAAGGGACATTAGTATATGACCTTTGTTTTTTGTTCACCATCTTTCTCACTGCCGTCTTCCTGAAGTTGACACATGCTCACTGTGGTATAAAGTGCTGTAAGCATATGCCACAACAACTACACTACGTCTGAATGCATGTTGGCCAGTACCGAGACAGGAGCAGGCAAGCAGGGACGTACGGGGGGGGGGGGGGATCTCGGGTTCAGATGTGTCAGGCCGAGTATCAGGGTGTCGTCGCGTGTGAGTCCAGACCACACCCGAGAGGTCTGCTCTCGGCCGTAAAAACAGTCGGGTCGTAAAAAGCCGCCTGGTTAGATTGGCAGTGGCCGTGGAATGTCGGGATATTTAGGAATCGGGTTTTTTCTTCCCTATAAAAATACAAATAAAATCCCACTCGGTGTTTATGCAGCTCAGCGGTTTGGAAGGGCTCAAGTTTGGGGGAGAGGTGGCACCCGAGGGGAAGGGGGGGGGGGGGGGTGTCTTTGAAGTGATTAGTTGAATGAGTTGTCGCTCACTGTTTTTGTAATTTGTGTAAAAAGTATGCGATGCCGTGACCAGGAGCCCTCAAAGGGGAAAAGGCTGCACACCAAAACAAGCTTAAAAAAAAAAGTACATTAAGAAGGTGAGATAAGGGGGGAAAAAAGGTTATTTTTACTTCAATTTGTCTTCAATTTTAGATTTTTGCACTTTTTGAG
Source organism: Centroberyx affinis (assembly GCF_046629955.1). Classification (NCBI taxonomy): domain Eukaryota; kingdom Metazoa; phylum Chordata; class Actinopteri; order Beryciformes; family Berycidae; genus Centroberyx; species Centroberyx affinis. The sequence continues at coordinate 17,280 of NW_027282575.1, read as the reverse complement.
CACCATGTCAAATTAAAAGAACCATTTTGGCTATTTCAGCTTCTTTATATCCTCGTTTTTTTGAGGCTTGATGCCCTAACTGGCTGGTGTGCGGGCCCCTTTTCACTTTTTAATGATGTTTTGAACTGTGCTTTTGAGCCAACACACACAAAGCAATCATTAGCACCTCAGTCAACACAGGCGCCGTGTAGTGTTGTCACGATAACCGAAATTTCAACACTACAGCAACTTCACTACTTCAAGCACTGAATTGTATGAACACGAAATACTTTCTAGAGATTCAAAGTATTCTGTGAGCTCAACATGGCCTCTAGAGGGTGGATACATGCAGATTGGAATAGTTAGAAGAAGAGGAAGGATTGGAATAGACAGTCTCAATCTGGCTCTTGCAGCAGTCACAGCCAAACAGCTGAAAACATTCAACGGCATCAATCAGTCCACATCATCTTGAGCTAAACTGGTTGACAATTCTGGTTACAGGAGCCAAATATGGAACTATTTCACTTAACAAAGCCAACAAGGAGATGGACCAACCCTCATCAAACCCCTGTGTATAAAAAAATAAAAAAATAAAAAAAAAATCTACAAAGCTGTCCAAGCCTTGTGAGAAAACATGTTGCTTGATGGTTTCTTGTTTGTTGTGGTATTGCAGTAGCATTGCATTTTTACATATTAAACTTAGTGTTGGTATCGAAGTCCAAATTCTGCTATCGTGACAACACTCTGCAGTATCAGACATCTTTATTGACAATTTCCTGACCACAGCCCTCCCAGCAGTTAAAGTGATAAACATCCTAGTATCTCTCTCTCTCTCTCGCTCTCTCTCTCTCCCTCTGTGTCTTCTCTCTCCTCCCCTGCCTTCGTATCCAGTTGCTCTCGTGTCTTGCTCTCGTTAGTTCAGGGTCAGCCAGAGTTGACTGGCTCTGCAGCCCTCCTCTGTCTCTCGTCCGCTGTCTCTGAGCAATCCTCTCCTCTCATCCCTCTCTACCCGTCATCCCCCTCTTTTCCAGCTCCTCATGCTGCCCACCCTTTTTTGTGTATATACACGGAGAGCTCTAAAGCTGGGGGGGGGGGGGGGGGTCTTTTTGTTTAGTAGTGGTATGGTCAAGGCTGAGCAGGGAGGTTGATCTGTTCCCTTTAAGGGAAAATGCTGATTTGATGATTCCAGCATAAAGAATGAATGGGAGAATGTTTGGGATTTTTGTGGTCAGTCATGCCTGTCTATCTTTCCTTCTATCAGATTGGACTCGTCTTTTGTCTGTGTTCCTATTGTCCTAATTTGACTCTCAAGGTTTCTTCCAGCCTCAAGGTATTTCAAAGGAACAGCTAAACTCACATCTCTTTTCCATCTCTTTTCCAGCTATTTGATAGGAGAGGAGGGCTACTGTCTGACCTCCATGCAGAGTGCCTTGGCCTACGTTGAGTCGCTGCACACAGGGGGAGCTCACCTTCGCACAGCCAAGCTCACCTGATACAGGTAAAGGAATGTCCGGACTAGACCCACTCATTCACTGGCCTTTGTGAAAAAGGCTAAAAAGTAAGCCGCTGCACCTGAATGTATGTGGTGAGGCTGAGTGTCATGATAGTTTGACAGTTGCAAAACTAAACATCTGTAGCTCTATCTTTGTCACAGCTAAAAAAGCAAAAAAAAAAAAAAAATAGCCAAGTAACACAGTAAGGTAGCGTTGGCATTTGAAGCTACTGTATTGTAGTTGTTGTCAGCTAGCAATGCTAATGTAGAGTTGAGTTGTAGTTGTAGAACTTGCGAAATGCAAAGACGAAGGGAACGCGATAACATCAAGATAGTAAACCTCCGGAGCGTAATTGAATGCCCTTACATTAGTTTTGGATGCAATACTGCTCCATTAAAAACAACAGAATGCAATTCATTACACCACACCTGAGTAAATGACACTACAAGTAGCTCAGATTTACTCTTAACTCTCTCTTACCCTCTCACTCAATGGATTTTCATGTTCATCCCAACATGAAAATCCATTGAAGTTGTTACGGAAAACACCCAGCGAGGTAGCACCCATCGTTCCATCTCAGCCTTCTTCTAAACTATTGAAGTTAATGGAGCCGCCTTTTAACAGCTCCCAAAAAAATAGACGAAATGTCCATCTAATTTCTCCAAACAGCTCGTGCAGCATAATCCAAGTGTTTCGTAGCCAAACGATTGCACTGTGGGTCCAAAAGTCCAATATTTACCTCATCATTTCCTATATTTTCCTCAACGACATTGCTTTGTGACGTCCGCCAGAGCGCTGCAGGGTCGTGCGCAACTAGATCAAAGCAATGTCGTTGAGGAAATTGTTGGAGATGAGGTAAACATTGGACTTTTGGACCCACTGTGCAATTGTTTGACTACAAAACATTTGCATGTTTGATGGACATTTTATGTGGGGTTTTGTTTTTGTTTAGGTGTTGTGGAATTTTCTTTTTTGGAAGCTATAAAGAGATGGCCCTGTTAACTTCAATAGGCTGAGATGGAACTGTGGGGGCTAGTAGTTAATGACTGAATTTTAATTTTGGGGTGAACTGTTCCTTTAAGATGGCTTTACATGATGCGATCCAATGAGCTGTATGAAACACTGACAGTCTTATTTAGTTTTGCTGTTTGTTAGACCTAATCTTTGGAAGTGTCTAAAGACCATGATACATGGGCAACATTTTGAGGCAATACACCATAGATGGGCAATTTTGCCAGCAATTATGACCCGAGCTGGAGGGATGGAGGGAGAGACGGAGTGAAGTAGACCAGCTAACACTAATGCTTCACACCGAGGGATTGGAGTGTAGCTGGACGGCTCGTCTGGCGGGGCCCAAAGACGGGGCGCGATGGGACTGTATGTTATAACATGTGACATCCTCAACCGGTGTTCCCCAAAACTCCCAGTGACACAATGATTCCACTCCGGCTAAATATCGGACTCCGCGCTCCCCCAGAACTGTCGCTTTGCCGCCGGGCCGCCGGGTTGAGAAGAGGGAGCTGGACGTCCGGAGTGTTTCGCGCTGGAATAACAGATTTTAGTTTTAAATGTCGGCCTCAAATGTAGACAATTGTTCTATGTGTGGTTTCACAAGTCGTCTCTCATGATTTTGATCAAATTAGGCCGTCTCACACTGGTGAAATTACACTTGATGAACCAAGCCATAAGTCGCATCCAGTCACTTTTGGCTAGATCTTTAAAAGTCACTTTAGGGCATCCAGGGCCAAAGCAAGTCTTGGAAAATAGTTTAGTCAGATTCTGCTGATCCTTATTTTGCGTTTGAACACATATTTCACAGAGGAAACTTGTGCCTATGCTTATCATGCATTCTACTACAATATCACATGATTTATAATAGGGTTTGACCAATATAGGTTTTTGAAGGCCGATACTGAGATTTTTGCCTCAAAGCTGCCGATAGCTGATATTTTGTGCCAGTATCTTTAAATTTGACCATTTTCGTGCCAAAACATTACAGTGTCAAGTGCTTCACCCAGAATTGTGTTCTTGTCAAGGTGGAAAAGCCTCTGAAACAGCATTTAGACCATCATGGGACGCTAAAACTCTCCACTGAAACCCATGAAATTGTATATATCAGCCTAACCCTTGCATATAATCTTGAATATTGTATTCTTAATACTGTTTTGCTGTTCCTTTTTTGCGTTGTAGGCTGCTGCAGTGAAAAGAGTCCCAACCTGCAGTCCGACCCACATCCCCCGCTGCACCGCTGAATGAACCCCTGCAGCTGCAGACGCATGTAACCTACCAGACACAGACTGATATTCTATATTTAACAGGACTATCTTTCTCTTACCTCCTTGTTTCGGTCGCCAGTGCCTACGGACCCGTTTGGCCGCTTAACACCACGAATAGTTTTCTAACCAAACCCTGGCCCTGGAGCGGGGGCTGGGTGCCGGACCGGGCTCCGCCGGGTCTGGCGCTGTGCTTTCAAACACTTGAGGCATTGCTATGTAAACCAGGATGGGATTGCGGAAGGGACCGCGCGGTCTAGATTAGCGAACGGACGGAGTCTTAGGGAACGGAATTGGAATCGAATCCATACAGGTTTGGCCTTTGCTCACACCTAAAGTTTGCAACTTTAGAGTAACTTGCGATATGTTTTACAACTTTGGTTTTTTTTTCCCCCACCCTCTTCATCACGTCTGTCACAGTTTTATTGCTTTCCATGACGAGGAAATAGGCGATCTCTGTGGGAGCTAAGCTGAAATAGCGCTACTGAACTGTGTTACAGGTTTTCATTATTTTTTTAAGGAGTCATGTCTCAGACTGACGTCGGATCAGTTTGTTTTTTTTAATCCACGTATCTTGCAGCGGTTTTATAAGAATGCAAACGCATCGACGGCGATGATGAGTATTTATTAGAGAGAGCTTGTGTTTGTGCGGGTGAGTGTGTGTTTAATGTGCACCTTTTTGTTTTTGGTTGGTAGAATGAACAGGTAAAATTCATCCACAAAAATATGAAATGATATATTAGTTTATGCACTTTGGGAGTTGAGGGTCATCTCTAATGACTGTCATCTTGTTGTCATGTGACAGCCGACCATTATGGCAGAAATTGACAAACACAGGAATACAGTTAGGTAATACTTAGACCTGACTGTTCATACTTTTGCACTTTGTTGGTTTGCTCCAATGGTTTTTTTTTTTAGTCCTGTCAACGTGTGTGTGTGTGTGTGTGTATTCGTGTGTTGTAGGAATTAATTTGCAAGGGACTGCAGTTATGTGTGGAACATTATATTGTTTTCAGCATCCGACATTTCCCAAAAGCGGTTCGAGTTGTCCAAAGGTCTACCCGCGAGCGACTTTTTTGGACGGAAAGAGGCGAACGAGTAGAAAACCGAGCGTTGGATTCGGAGAGGTCCGCTCGTCTTTGTCCTCGACTTTTCCTCGACTTTAGCCTTTCGGTGTCAAGGAAACGTCAAAATAAAGCAACCGTTTTCTACACAACCCTTATTTTTTCAGTTTTTCTCCCTTTCTACCCCCTTTTCCTCGAAGTGGACCCTCATCCCCGCAAATCCACACAGGTTTAAAACCACCGGACGGGAGCGAGAGCTGGTCGAGGTTTATCCACGCGGACTTGAATTAGATTACCCCACCGACGGACATCGAAGCACTTGAGAAAACGCGAAATACATGGCAGCTCTTCGAGTTCGGTTTCAAACGTGTGCACAGTGGCGGGATGAGCGTTCACCTGAAGGAAAAAGGTAGATCCAGTAAGCAGAGTTTCCTCCAGTGTCTTTTCTGACTGTTTTTTTTTTTTTTTTATCGTCGTTTTATTCTGCTTGGTTTATTTGCTCGATCGAATTGCCTATTTAATATATAATATTTTTTATTTTGTATGGGTCCAAAAAGATGATGTGAAAAGATATCTTAAGTGTTTGTTGGATTTAAAACTACTGCCTGCATTTTGTGACATTGTTAACACCAAAAATATACTCATGTTTTCATCTATGGAAACTGTATGTAATTATAATAAAAAGGCCAGGAAGCTGAGATATATATATATTTTGCAAAGTGGATGAAACCACTACACTGATGCAACTAATGATTTATTGTCTGTTATTTTTTGTTGTTGTTGTTGTTGCATTTGAAGAGTTTATTATATGAATGTATGTTATTTCATCATTATTAAACTATTTTACTGTGACAGTGTATGGGAAAGTTAGAATGTGAATAATGAATGCGTGTTGGATTGTGACGCCAATAAAGAAGAGAAATGTTTAAATGGTTTCATGTGTGTTTTGGTCCGACTCTAAATCTGATCAGTAGACTTCAGCTGATGACACTGCTATTTCTTTTATGTTTTATATTTTCTTTTATGTGAGCTGACTGGGATGCAGGACAAACTTCAGAGAAACACTCAGGCTCAATCGCATTCTTCAGATCATAGACTATGCATGCGGCTCCATTTATACATCAGTATTTTTCACATCAAGATCAATTGGTTTAAATGGGGTGGGGTTAGATGGCAGTAAATCGCAGGCAGTCTGTCCATGCAAAAACTGTTTGCTTCACAGACAGCGCAACTGACTGATGAGTATGGGGTTAAATCACTTCCATAATGTATTCACTCATATTTTTTTTCATTTGTACTTTGCAACTTGTAGCTGAATTTCTGTGAATCTGGAGAGAAGATTTGCAAGAATAACAAAAACAAAATACTTTACTAACAAATAGTGAATCTTCTAAGAAGTATTTTGTTAATCATTATTAGATTATTTGATAGAAGACGCTTATTTACTCAGGTTTGATCCAAGATATCAAGCAATTGATATGGCTGGAAATTGTAGTAATTCCAAATGGCAAAGTAGTTCCCCTCTTTAAATTAGGGGACCCACAATCTTTGTTTTTTTTTTGTAATTTTATTTTTTTATACATTTTACATACATTTTTTATTTGCACACAAATGCCACACCCCCCTCCCTCATACACTCCATCCCTAACCTCACATAGACATAAAAGGAGAAAAAAAAAAATTCATATGCAAATATGCATATATACATGCATACATACTTATATATATACATACACACATATATCCGCATATGCATATACACAGATACGCACGCACACATACATACACATAAATACACACATCAAAGGAACAAAAAAAAAAAAAAACATGACCCACAATCTTTTAATGATTGCCCTATCTACTGTAGGTCCTTCCATGCTTTTCAAAAATCCTAGAAAAGTTAGTGTACATAAGACTTCTGAAACATCTCAATCCTAATTCCGTTGATAAAATCCGCTGCTGTATATAATAATGAACAACAATGTGTAGTGGCAAATGGATCAGCATGGGAGAGGGTGACAATAACAAGTGGTGTCCCGCAGGTCTCCGTTCTTGGGTCTTTGTTGTTTCGGGTTTACATTAATGACCTGGCTGCTGCATCCTCATCAACGCCTCCTGTTCTTTTTGTTGATGATGCTAGTACTAACTTCAAGTGCTTCTCAAAAACAACATATGTGTCAGAGGAGGACACGACAGAAAGGTCATATTTATTGTCGGAATATCAAAGTTATCAGACAGAAAATGTGAATTTTACACAGTGGCGTTTTTGGCGGTGGGGAATCTGAATTCTGTGGGACTTCTTTCCTCGCTCCCTCTTCCCCACCAAATGTATGGCAGAGACAAACAGTATTCACCAAAACAACTCTTAACACTAACAGCAACTGAATTCAGCCATCTTTGTGTACTGCTTAATTCGGCTGTCAGTTGTTTGTTCTGTTTGGGCCGTGAGCATAATGTGTGCATGATGCAGGAGGCCGTGATGGACAGATGGCTATATTGCCACAGAAGCCTCTGAACTTGAAGAAAAAACAACATGCCACTCCGAATCAGGAGGAGCCGGGATACCACCCAGCATCTCAGCCCCCGCTCGCTTGCTTTTCTCTTTCTCTCTCTCTCTCTCTCTGTCCATGAATATGCCCTTTCTTCCTTTCCTTCTTTTTCTCTCGCACAGTGTGTTCCTTTATGTCCCTTTCCAGTTCACTTACCTCGTCGCCCCCCGTACCAGCTGAACCCCAGATTCAGAGTCCCTTTGGTCGATTCCCAGTCAGCGGGGTCAGTTGCCCCCTTTTTGAGGTCCGAGTAACCAAGAGTACAGTGCTCTTCTCATCCCGGCTGCTTTGACTCACTGACACACACACACACACACACTCACAGGAACATTGTTCTAATGCGTGTCATCAACTAATTCTGTAACAACTAACTCTGCCTTGAATGCTCACCAAAACATGCTTAACCTTTACCTTAACCTAAACCTAATCTTAATTTTAACCTTAATCCTAAACCCAAATCCTAATCCTAAACTAACCTTAATCTAAAGCAATACACCTTTTTGGGAGATTGTCCTATTGGGCAATTTACCTGATAACATAAACACCAAAATCATCCAAGTGTCCCCGGTAGATCATTGGCACCTGTGCTCCATGCTAACGCTTAAGCATACACTATGTTGAGTGATAGCAGACTCCATGCTAACACTTTAGCATACACAATGTTGAGTGATAGCAGACTCCATGCTAACACTTGAGCATACACAATGTTGAGTGATAGAAGACACTAGCATCTCAAAAGTGAGAAAATATGAACTTTTAGCGGCTCTAAAGCTAAATGGTCAATAATCTGAAACGATATGCAGCTAAGTCTGGCAGTTTGTGTTGGAGACTGGTAAAATGTAAACAAAATATGATACAAAAATAACTACTTTCCCAGTGTCCATAGAGTCCATAAGCAGAAGCTGTCATTTTATGTCATTTGTATGCCACAGATTAGCATTTCTGCCATTCTTTGGGTAGTCCAAAATCCTTATGGAAAATATGAATGGGCTTTTTTGAAAAATGCCAAAAATAACGGCTTTGTTGAAGGGATATCAATGAGATGAACTATGTTTTATCCAGGGGTTATAATACATCCAACAGCTTTGTGAATTTTGATCCTTAAGATACTTTGCTCATGTTTGGGGAAATCGGACTACAATAGTACTGATGAATGACTTCCTTTACCACTTGTTTCCACATGTGTTTCATGTGTCGTTGCTTGCAGCTGATAAATAGAACTGTGTTCTATTTTGTCTTCTTTGTGTTGTAGTGATGCAACTATCAGAGCCCAACCTGTTTTAGCCTACTTATTTCCTACAATTAAAAACTGCACTTCAGCACTGATTCAAGAAAGTTTTAAACAATGACAATAAAAAAAGATTATTTGTTGGTTTCACTGTTTTAGTGGTCACACAATGGCAATGTAGGCCTAGAGATCATAAAAATATCGACAATTGTTAGATATTTTGATAGACTGCACCTTTGCTATGTAGGAGATTAGTGTGACTGGACCTGCAGGAATTTTAATTCAATACCCCTGCTTCACATGGCAGCCGCTTACAAGCTAACAGGGCAAAAAAAAAAGAAAGAAAACAAAGTTTGTTAAGTTTGTGGTTGAAAACAGATCAGTCACCATTAAATATCTCCTGCTAAACAGATCAAACAAATGATTAGGCAAACCAGAACCAGGCCACTGAGTCAGCAGTGTGTGAGAAAGAACTTGGCAAGAGGTATTACATCTATTTGAAACTTTCCTTTGGTCATGATTCATGCAAAAAAATGCTTGAATTGAGGAAATGATCTTAAAATTACGGAATTTACCTAAGCTTTTCTGACCACATAGTGTATGCTAAAGTGTTAGCATGGAGCCTCCTATCACTCAACATAGTGTATGCTAAAGTGTTAGCATGGAGCCTCCTATCACTCAACATAGTGTATGTAAATAAAGTGTTAGCATGGAGCCTCCTATCACTCAACATAGTGTATGTAAATAAAGTGTTAGCATGGAGTCTACTATCGTTCAACATAATGTAAATAAAGTGTTAGCATGGAGTCTACTATCACTCAACATAGTGTGTGTAAATAAAGTGTTAGCATGGAGTCTACTATCATTCAACATAATGTAAATAAAGTGTTAGCATGGAGTCTACTATCACTCAACATAGTGTATGTAAATAAAGTGTTAGCATGGAGTCTACTATCACTCAACATAGTGTATGTAAATAAAGTGTTAGCATGGAGTCTACTATCACTCAACATAGTGTATGTAAATAAAGTGTTAGCATGGAGTCTATCACTCAACATAGTGTATGTAAAAGTGTTAGCATGGAGCCTACTATCACTCAACATAGTGTATGTAAATAAAGTGTTAGCATGGAACACAGCAGCCTTAACCTTAAAGCCAAGCCCCAGTTTGAAAATAAACACTTGTAAAAGAGAGGACCGGAAAAATGTCCTCACTTTGGAGGTTAGTTCGATTTTTCATTTTTCTATCCTTGTGAGGACATTTGGTATAAACACACACAAACACACACATACATACACACACAGGGTGCATCTGAGCGAGACAAATCAGTGAAACCCCTTGTGTCCAAGCTCCTCCAAACATGAATGGCAGCTGCAGTAAAATGATCTACGACCCCCGTTGTCACATTTTGGCCCTCGTCTACTGTACAAAACCACATTCTGAAGCAATTACATGATAATCGAGTTACTCTGTGTGTGTGACGCTGGCATGCGTGTGGGTTTGTGAATGTGTTTTATTGTAAAATCCGTGATCCGCGTGTGCGTGCGTGTCTTGTCCCGAACTGGGCGGGACGCACACAGCCCCGGCGGAGATCGCGTGACTCGCGAGTCGCTCCTCTGACCTCAAAGCTGGCCGCCGATATGACACAAGCCTCTGGAGAGTGTAAGCCTATACCGGCCATGTCCAAAAGCTACCATGCACCCAGGCAGCTGTTGCTAAATAGATACAGCATTTACTGGGCTGATCCCTCCTCTGTCCCCTATCTCCACAATGCTTTGCCTGGTAGTGATGAGGAGGCCGGGGGAAAGAGGATATCTCTCCTGGGACCACACACACACACACACACAATCTCCCACCCGGTTTCTGACTTACACTCCCGTCTGTCAGTCAGCCTAAAAACTCACACACACACACTGCGCCTTGCGGTGTCGCCTGGCAAGCGGGCGCGAGGCGTGTTTCGGCTTTTCACAAAAAAAAAAAAAACTTTGACCTCGCTTTGGTGAGGTCTCGGCGCGCTCTCACGAAAGGCAAGAGCGCGATACTGCCAAGATTTGTTTTTCCACCCCGCTTCGATATTTTAATCCCTCGCGCTCATTCCCAGTGTTTTGAGGAGGCGTCCCGGGCCGTTCCAGCGTTTAATCAAAAGCAGAGGAGCGATTTGACAGCCCCGCCTCTTAGCTGTTCGTCCTCCCTTGTTTGCCAATCCTCCCGGTGCTTTAACAATGATCTGTTGTATCATCAGGTACAGGGCGTAGGCTGAACTATTGGAATGGGTCATGTCTGTGCTGTCTCTCTACCCATCTATATTCAATTGAATCAAACGCATACAAATCATGTTTTGGGCTGGTTGTGCTTTCTTGTGAACTCTTGTGAACTGTCTCTTTCTCTCTGAGTTATGTCTGCTTAAGTAAGAGTCCCTTGATAACTCTACTGGTGTACCACTCTTCTTCTTCTTCCTATACTGTGGTTTCTTAAAAAAACATACACAATCCGAAATGAGTTGTGGGTATATTCCTGGTCGGTCCACCGCAAGCGATACGTTTTCTTTAGAGCTCCATGTTGACTTTTTTTTTTTACTAACTAAAGGCAGTTTTCTTTTCCTATTAGAACGAGATGAGCCATACTCAGAAGGCAAACGCAGGCCGTTGGTGCGAGCGTGTTTGAGCGCGTGTGTGCCGCGCAGCGACGGAGAGAGAGAAAGGGAGTGGGGAAAAGGGAGGAATAGGAGGAGACGGAGATGAAGAGAGAGAGAGAGAGAGAGAGAGAGAGAGAGGTCCGGCCGATTCTCCCCCGCTGCTCAATTATAATTTGCCCTAATTGAGCTGTGAGCCGACAAGGTCGAAACAAAAACTCTGGCCGACTACCTCTGACTCCCCTCCCCACTACTACTACTACTCGTTCTCATCCCCAAACCCCCCATTCCCCCCGAAAAATCCTCAATGCAGGCTTCTTTATTGGCATGACAAATTTACATTCTTTGTCGCGAAAGCATGTACGCTTTGACGGGCCCATCAACAAAGACAACAATGCCCCCTCTGATACCCCGGCCCGGTCCGCTGTGGCGTCCTGACCCCTGTTCAGTTTATCTAAGGGACACGCTGCCCCACATAACGGGTGGCAGATAATGGGGCCTATAGGGGGCCGGTGTTAGCGCCTGTGAACGGGACAGAGAGTCACGCTAGGGGGATGTGAATGTGCCAAGAGGTCCCCCCCCACACACACACACACACACACCCACACACACACACACACCTCCACCCCTTTACCAACCCTCAGCAATGCAGCTTATCTCCACCGCAAAACGACTCATTGAAAATCCATGAACACACAGGATCACAGACACACACAGACTGATAATGTATATTATATCCTTTTTATTTATTGTTATTTTAATGTGAAAAAAGTTGCATATTGTAACTTTGAAGTTTCCCCTCATCAAAGCTCTGAAAAAGAGGCTGAAATGTGTATTGTTTCTATTTAGAGCCAATGAGCTTCATGTCAGTGTAGGCACCTGACATGTTGGGGACCTTTGTCAGGTCCCCAACATGTCAGGTTCCTACCATGTCAGGTCCCCATCATGTAAGGTTCCCATCATGTCAGGTCCCCACCATGTCAGGTTCCTACCATGTCAGGTCCCCATCATGTAAGGTTCCCATCATGTCAGGTCCCCAACATGTCAGGTTCCTACCATGTCAGGTCCCCATCATGTAAGGTTCCCATCATGTCAGGTCCCCACCATGTCAGGTCCCCAACATGTCAGGTCCTCAACATGTCAGGTCCCCATCATGTCAGGTTCCTACCATGTCAGGTCCCCATCATGTAAGGTTCCCATCATGTCAGGTCCCCATCATGTAAGGTTCCCATCATGTCAGGTCCCCAACATGTCAGGTCCTCAACCTGTCAGGTCCCCATCATGTCAGGTTCCTACCATGTCAGGTCCCCATCATGTAAGGTTCCCATCATGTCAGGTCCCCACCATGTCAGGTCCCCAACATGTCAGGTCCTCAACATGTCAGGTCCTCGCCATGCGAGGTCCCCACCATGTCAGGTCCCCAACATGTCAGTCCTCAACATGTCAGGTCCTCGCCATGTGAGCTCCCCACCATGTCAGGTCCCCAACATGTCAGGTCCTCAACATGTCAGGTCCTCGCCATGTCAGGTCCCTACCATGTCAGGTCCTCGCCATGTGAGGTCCCTACCATGTCAGGTCCCCAACATGTCAGGTCCTCAACATGTCAGGTCCTCGCCATGTCAGGTCCTCAACATGTCAGGTCCCCACCATGTCAGGTCCTCATCATGTCAGGTCCCCACCATGTGAGGTCCCTACCATGTCAGGTCCTCAATATGTCAGGTCCCTACCATGTCAGGTCCCCAACATGCCAGGTCCCCACCATGTGAGGTCCCTACCATGTCAGGTCCCCAACATGTGAGGTCCTCAACATGTCAGGTCCTCACCATGTCAGGTCCCCAACACGTCAGGTCCTCAACATGTCAGATCCTCAACATGTCAGGTCCTCACCATGTGAGGTCCCTACCATGTCAGGTCCTCAACATGTGAGGTCCCTACAATGTCAGGTCCTCAATATGTCAGGTCCCTACCATGTCAGGTCCCCACCATGTCAGGTCCCCACCATGTCAGGTCCATACCATGTCAGGTCCCCACCATGTCAGGTCCCCACCATGTCAGGTCCTCAATATGTCAGGTCCCCACCATGTCAGGTCCCTACCATGTCAGGTCCTCAATATGTCAGGTCCCTACCATGTCAGGTCCTCACCATGTCAGATCCCTATCATGTCAGGTCCTCAATATGTCAGGTCCTCAATATGTCAGGTCTCTATCATGTCAGGTCCTCAATATGTCAGGTCTCTATCATGTCAGATCCTCAACATGGCAGGTCCCCAAAAGTGTAGGCACTGTTTTGCCTCCACTCTTCAGTAAAATTGCCCTTATAGCCTTTATATCAAGACATTGACCGTACTTCCAGGATTGCAGACACATACAGTCACATACGTCTACAGTCAAACATTCCCCAATTCAGAACTTTGACCAATACCAGTGGCTACGGAACACTTTCACTCTCAAATTTCTCTCTCCATTTTTCACTTTGTTGTCTATGCAGGATGGAGAGGAGGGAGATTTCACCTAACTCTGCTATATCAGTGGTTCTCAACCTTGGATTTGAGACCCCCCAGAGGGGCATGACATTTTTTGGGTGGTTGTGTGATGATTTATGGGATAGGAAAAAAATATTTCTACTATACAAATTTATTATCATGTCTATTTTGTCTTTTTTTCTCAAATTTTTGCTTCTTTTGCATATGCAGCCGGTGACCAGGGTTCAAGTAGGCATTGCTTAGTTTAAGGGTCACAAAAAAAGTTTGAGAACTACTGGGCTACACCTAGTCCAAAAATCCCTCCTTCCCTGCGCCAACTATCCTCACCTCCTCTGTCCAACAGTTTGCCCTCAAGAGATCTACTCTTGTCCTAAGTACACTTCACAGATCCAATGCGATATCAGGGGTTTCTTGTCTTCCATAGAATATTACAAATCCTGGGATTATCTCTCTTACAGGCATAACGCACAACAGCACATGCAAAGAAAACAGTTACCAGAGTATAATACCAGAGTATATATTACTTGAAACAACAGAGGATGGTGGGATAAAGGTATGCGTGGATGCGGTTGAGTACTGTGGGCGAGGAAAACAAATGTACCGAACACACTGCGGTTCTGTTTCTGGAGAGTTCAGCGGGAACAGGAATGGCAGAAGTAGTAATAGTATCGTAGAAGCATCCCCCGTGGCAACAAAGCAGGGTCGGAGGAAGGGTCTCCCAGTCTAAAGGTTCCTCTCCAGAATGACAGATTTTAAGTCCGCGGGGCAGTTGACGGTGAAGACGGTGTGCGAGGTGTTCCGTCTCTCCACCAGGGCGGCGACGGCCTCGCCCAGGTCCAGGTGGTTCAGGTACCCGGGGGCCAGGCGCTCCGGAGGGGCCACGCCCGTGTCGATCTTCACCTGCCGGGGATTGAGAGGTCGAGGGGCAAAAGGATGGAATGGGAGGGATGGCATGGAGGGAATGAGGGAAGACCATGGGGGTGGAGAGAGGTAAAGAAGAGACATGGTTCCTTATCAGTGCATCTGCTTCAGCTGCCACAGTACGAATTTGACCTCTTTGGCCAGAAAATGTTTCGTCCCGTGACACTTGCACAGGATGTACTCATGTAATTATTCAGAGGACCAAACACAATGTGGTTCTGTTTCTAGGGAGTTCCAGCTGCAGATGTATTCAAGACACTAACCTTTACAGCGGGTGATTTAATTTTGCACCTATTAGATCAAACACTGATTCTTTCCCAGATCACAGTCAAAAGCAGGAAAAGTTAAAGTTAAAGTAATTATCTGTGACATGGAACTTCCGGTTATGGCGGAGTGGTGAGAGGTCGCAACTTTTTAGCTCCGTTGCTAATACCTCATTAATCCTACAATACTAATCCTAATTTCATTCAAATTAGTGCAACGTGCATAAAAGGAGTACTACAAACTAAAAAATAAGCCACAACACAACGAAGAAAATTCGGAGGTGGAAGAGGGCGGCGACGAAGTGGCCGTTCCCGATGGGGAAGGAGAAGATGGTATGGATGTGGACGAGAGCAGCGTCAAAGACATCATGAAAGCCATCAATTCCATGAAAAATTGACTTTACCAGAAAATTGATGCAGTGCAAGCGACAATTACAAAAAAACAGGACGCATTACTGAGGCGGAAAAACGCATATCCGATACTGAAGACGATGTAAACGGTCTTCTATCCAAAGTGCGCAGTTTGGTCAAGAATCAGTCAAGAATCTTACAGCCAAAGTAGACGATCTGGAATGCAGAAGTCGATGGAATAATGTGAGATTGGTGGGCATTCCGGAGAAAGAAGAGGGCCAGGATACAGCTGCGTTTCTGGAGAAGTGGTTACCCGAGGCGCTGGGGCTGGACCCGCGGCCTTTGGGTAATCCAGAGAGCACACAGAATTGCTGCACCACCAAACGACGGCCATGATGCGCGTCCTTCACGTCCCGAGAACGCTCATCATGAAGTTTTTGAACTTTAAGGACAGGGAGCGAGTTTTGAAGTCAGCTAGAGCCAAAGGAAAAGAGGCCACGATGGAGTGCGACAGAAGCTACGAGACAAGGGGATCCAGAGGCTCAGAATCATCTTCCCAGCCCGCCTTCTGGTGACACATGGTGAACGGTCCTACACCTTCGACACTCCAGCAGCAGTGGAGAGCTTTGTCGAGGGCCTATGAAAGAGCTTAACGTTATCTCAGTTAGTTTTTCACCCCCATGAAGCACAGGCTAGCTAACATACCAGCCCACGTTATGTATGCCATCCTTGTTATTTTATTTTATCTTATCTTAACAGAAAGAGTATAGTCTTAGCCTTGGCTTGCCTACTTGACTAAATTTCCATGCAAGGTGAAGAAGTTTCGTTTTTATTGGTTTATTTTATTAAATTTTTGTTGGACTGGACTGTCTTTTCTGTCTTACTGTGCAATGCCAAGGCTAGTGAATTATTAGCCCCGATATCAGGCAGCATTGAGATGCACCGAAGACAGTGGACTTGGACATAATACAGGCCTCGCTACCTATTTTTGTTTTATTTACACGCTGTGAAAATGGGGACATTAAGAAATGAGTCAAACTGACATTGATTCCAGATGGCTGGCAGTATTTTTTGTTTT
Source organism: Centroberyx affinis (assembly GCF_046629955.1). Taxonomy (NCBI): domain Eukaryota; kingdom Metazoa; phylum Chordata; class Actinopteri; order Beryciformes; family Berycidae; genus Centroberyx; species Centroberyx affinis. Next base: position 966 of record NW_027282575.1, on the reverse strand, counting down.
GTTTTGTTTTGGGTTTTTTTTCACATGTTATTTCAGATACAGGCTATTACGACATATTGTTTGGCTAATTTAGAAGCTTTATATCCTCCTCTCAAAACCATTCATTGGCTATGCCTGCCCTTTCCTCTTTGGGGGTAGCAATCATAGGACATTGTTATCGTAAGGGTTTGACCTCATTTTGGTATGATTTGTGTCTGGTTCTCATGAATCCTCTGAGTCTAGATTGAATGCATGGAGGGAAGATATAGATGAGGACGTATCTTTAGAAGACTGGGTTGAGACAGACATTCAACACAAGCTTGAAGCTAATACAGTATAAATGGCTGCTGCATACATATATAATCCCTGTTAAATTGCATAAGTTCAATTATATGGTAACACTTTACAATAAGGGTCACTAAGTTAAGGGTTACTTAATGCTTAATAAGTATTAACTAACCCTTAATTAACAGTTAACTAATGTGTCTGGTAATCATTTACTAATGGTGTTCATGTTAACTAAGGTATTAATTTATACATTATTTAATAGTCATCTTTATAAACTATTAAATAATGTATAAATTAATACCTTGAACACCATTAGTAAATTACACATTAGTTAACTGTTAATTAAGGGTTAGTTCATGCTTATTAAACATTAACTAACCCTTATTAAACATTAACTAACCCTTAACTTAGTGACCCTTATTGTAAAGTGTTACCTGAAAGCTTTTATATTGTCTATTTTAAACACCCGATGTCTGGTAGGTCTTTCCCGGGAAGAATCTCTGCTGATCTCTGGGGAAGTGCCGTGCAGAAACACCACAGGATCTCGTGGATTACCGCTTCAAGAAAACTTGTTCCAGATAACTCCTTGCTGTGCCTCACCTGGTTGAGTTTGCAGGGCACCTCGGGGTACTCCTCTCGCAGCACCTGGCAGAAGGCCAGGGTGCTGGCAGCTCCTACGGTCAGGAAGCCCGTACCGGG
>NW_027282574.1:47500-80199 GCF_046629955.1 Centroberyx affinis | reverse complement strand
TAGACTAGTGTGTGTGTGTGTGTGTGTGTGTGTCCCTCAGTTTCTGTAACTGATTCTCAGCATCTACTTCCTTACTGTGCGCTCTGACCAAAAGATTCATGAGTAACAAAAGCGGCCAATGGCAGATAGGGATTTGATTCTCTCCCCTGTGCATCTCACTATATGTACTAAAGATCCTAGCAAATGTTTGTTCCATATTGACTGTAGAGGAGAAACTGATTGTTGCTGTGTCCTGGAACATTATGATCCCTTGTTGTTTGTTTACCTGGAGATAAACAAAAACAAAATGACCCTTGGAAAGAAAGTGTCAGAGGTAGTAGGGATCTTTGGTAAGACTGACTCTGATTAGGCCGACTACGCAGTGTTGGGAAGTAGGTGAATTATCATAAACAGGGGACAATATAATTGATCATGCTCGTCACAGTTGGTACCTGCTGAATAGCTCTACTGATGTCTGAAGGCCCCGCCCCCGAATCTTTCGGTCTGAGCGCAGAGTTAACCAGAAGCGTCTCCCTCTGTCTGCAGGGGCTATTTGTGTGAGGAAGCTGACACCCCCGACCTTTATTCAAAACAATCAGCCAAACTCAATTTTCTCTCCTCCCTCCCAAGCCTCTGTCCCGTCTCACAGTTGTCACGGTAAATTAGCATCCTGTTGTCTGGATACGCGCCATCGTCTCTCCCATGATCCTCGGGGAAAAGTTGAGGCCCAGGTCTGGAGACATCAACAATACCTGTCTGTTCCCCCCTCTCTCTCTCTCTCTCTCTCTCTCTCTCTCTCACTCTGTGTGTGTGTGTGTGTGTGTGTGTGTTATATCTCATTCTTCCTCTTTCCAGCGTGAAACCAATCTTCTCTGCAGCTCGGTTTCATTGATGTTTCCCAAGGACGTTGTGTCTCGATTTACATTTACAGCCATGGAAAGCCGTGTTGTACTGATGATTCACACAGCCCCCCTCTCTCTCTCTCTCTCTCTCTCTCTCTCTCTCTCTCTCTCTCTCTCATGCCTTAGTGAGTTGGTTTTATATTCACTGCTCACGCCTGCGCTAGACAGTCCATCTCACATAGTTGTGTTACAGGTTTCCTCTTGGTAGCTTTCTTGCCCTGTAATTGAAAAAGTGCATTCATAATCAAGGTGTCGTGAGCAGGCAGCTTTTCATCAACTGGGCAGCACATCCTTAAAGCCAAACATTGCTTATTATGGGAATTCAAAAATGTCCTCTATTTATATACATATATGATAAAAGATGTTTAATGTAGATATTGTAAAATTGTTGTTAAATTGTTGTTTTTTTGAGGCACTTTCAGACTAATTCCAGTCAACGCATCACAACTGGACTTGACCTTGATTGGCTCCCTGTAATAAATTATTGTATTATATTATATAATTATATATTGATTGGTATAATTGTTGTATTGATTGTAGTGTGACTGTTCTGTCTGTGAGGACTTAGTCTGCAAATCCGTTCAATGAATACCCTTTCAACTAAGCATCATGAAGAATGTTGAGCCATGGCATATTTGACAAGAAAATCACGAAAACTGAATAATATGAGAACTTTAAATCCTGTCAGTCCTTTGACTTCGTGTTGGGATAAAATCACTAGAGTTCTAAGGATGAACTTTTAGGGAGTATTTGCCCCTCCATCATCATGTTGATGTGTAACATCTCTCAGATAAAAAAATAAACAGGGATTATTCTTTTCGTTTGTGATATTTAGTCATGTCAACGTGGGGTCCAGGAACCACCAGGGGTCCTTGAGGCGGTTCCAGGGGGTCCCCAGCAAATTGATGAATTGTTAAACTTCACCATTATTCTGGACAAAATCATATAAAAATATTCTCAAATTTGGGTTTGAGAGACAAAATCTCATCACATGGGGGTCTGTGGCCCTAATGTGGACTAAATTAGGGGTCCTTCATATGAAAAACCTTCCCTGTCCTCATGTTTTAGTTCCTCTGCATATACAGTAAGTTGGTTGCAGCCCCTTTTGCACAATCCACATCTCAACTGTCTCAAAACGTAAAAATCCTTCTCTAACTCGTCTGCTTCTCTTTGTCCCTAACATTTTGTACATGCAGTGTATGTTCCATATTGATTTGCATTGTGGGCATGTTTGGGTGAATTTGCACCCCATTACAAATGCTGGGTGCACTCTGCCCCCTGTAGAAAGGTTTCCAGTGGTACTCAGTGGAGAAAAGGCTCACTTTTTGGTAGCAAACTCCCACATGGTAACTCAGCCTAATGCAAAGTCTGCAAAGTCTGAATCCTCTTTGTCATTCTGTCTCTCTGCGGTGCAAACCTCAGCAGAACAGGCAGAGCAAAGTCTTTGTCAAAGACAAATATAGACAAGAAAAAAAGGAGTAGAGAGCAAAGGGAGACCGTGAAAAAGAGTCAGAGATGAAACAGACAGAGACGAAAGGGAGGGAGACAGACGGACAGAGTACGAGACAGACAGAAGGTGTGTATGATTCCTGTGAGATCTCTCTCCCGCTCTCTCCTTTGAATGCTCTGCACAGGGGAATCATTTCAAAGAGTTCGGATGTTGAATGGCTTCTCCTTTCATGGTTTCTGCGATGCTTCTCTCTTTCCTCCAGCTTTCCTCCCGCTCCACCTATCAGTCTGGTTGTGCCCTTCTCCTCTCCTGTCATTCCCTTTCCTCCTCTCTTTTTCTCTGCAGTCAGAGCTGCTGCATTGTTTCTCCCTGGAGGCGATAGATAAGATAGGATGCCTGATGTGTGGTTTGGAGGGGAGAGTTCGCAAATGACCTTAGCTATGGACGGATGGATGGATAGAGGGGTAGAGAGATGAAGGGATGAAGTCCTTGATGTGCTATTCTCAGAAATTGCAGGGGAAGCAGATGGATAAATGCATGTATGAATGGTGCTAGACTGCAAAATATACCCTGCAGATAAAGTTGAATACACAGTCGTCTCCTGCTGTGTAAATTATTACTATATAACATGTCGTTTCAGCCAAGCAGTCTGATTGGTCAAATGTTCCCACCTTGTTAGTAATTCCCATAAAGCATTGCTTGCTGTTCTTTATTGCTTACTATTTCAGCTCTTGTGCAGGAAGCATTTTACTGATGTTTCTTGTTATGTTTAATATGTCTATAGGCTACTTATCGCATCACTGCTGTACCTATAATCACAGTAAAAACTGCCCTCTCCGGTTTTATTGGTATAATGCAGTGCAAACAGATTTATCCATAATTGGATAAATAAATGGATGGATGTCTAGCAGAGATGAATGGATACACTCACATTATTCTGTTTTTTTTTTGTGGAAAAAGTGCTGATAATTTGAAAAAGCAGGTTTGTTGTTTCCTTAACAACCAGCTGCTACTATCAACAAACTGATGTCCAGTTAACCAGAAACTCCACAACACAGCCAATGCAGTCCATACTGTCTCTTAATTATCAGAGTAACAGCTACTAACAACTTTACTGCTGCTCCCGCTACTCCATTTTCATTCTGGTTGTTGTTGTTGTAAACTGTTAGCTGTACCATGAAACCCAGACTCCTCTTCATTGAGATTAGCTGGCTCTCCCAAACTGTTCTCAACTTCAGAAAGCGCTCTGCTCTGCACATCGCCTCGCAGCCTTCCCCCGATTTACTTAAATGTAAAAATGGCGCTGTGGAAGAGTGTGAACGCGCGCTGAGCCTACAGATAAAGCTGAGAATCTGGTCTGACTGTTCCTCTCCTCTCCTGTTTGTTCTTTCAGCCACCTGTCCGGCTCCAGACTCAGGGACCTCCTCCACATCTGCAGCCCCTTCATCAAACGAGCCTGCCTCATCTCTGGCTACGTGAGTATCTTTTTTACATTTGCATTTGAAGTATTTGGCAGGTTGGGATTCAAAAGGAGGCAGTAGTGGTATGTTGCTGTCCTTCACCTGGTGTTTTGTAACTGTACTGAGACGCTCTCTCCTCTGTCCTCCTCCAGGTGGTGATCATCATGTCGTTCAGGCTGTGGCTGATGGGGGGGTCCATGCCTCTCTTCTCTGAACAGGACAACCCTGCCTCCTTCTCCCCGCATCTGCTCACCAGGTCAGCAGTCACCCACACACACACACACACACACACACACACACACACACCACACACACAAACAACACCACCCTGCAGGAAGTGCAATTGTGAGAGGCAGGGAAACCAAACAAACACAGCTATTGAAGTATTCTTTGGCTAAGTTGCAGGGTTTCAGTAAACTGGTTCAATATTATTTGCCAAAGGTGCAAACTGGTTCTGTGGTTTCAATCCACTCATCAATCAAGATTACATATTTATTTCTTTGCCCCCTGATATTGAGATGGATATGTACGTTTAGGGAAACTCACTTTTGACTTATTGGCAGACAAAATACAACAGTTGTATTTCAAAGGAGTTAGTAGTGAGTATAAGGCTTCAGCAGGAGTTAGTAGTGAGTATTAGGCTTCAGTAGGAGATAGTAGTGAGTATTAGGCTTCAGTAGGAGATAGTAGTGAGGTGTTAGGCTTCAGTAGGAGTTAGTAGTGAGTATAAGGCTTCAGTAGGAGTTAGTAGTGAGTATTAGGCTTCAGTAGGAGATAGTAGTGAGGTGTTAGGCTTCAGTAGGAGTTAGTAGTGAGTATAAGGCTTCAGTAGGAGTTAGTAGTGAGGTGTTAAGCTTCAGTAGGACTTGGTAGTGAGTATTAGGCTTCAGTAGGAATTAGTAGTGAGTATTTTGCCTCAGTAGGAGTTAGTAGTGAGTATTTTGCTTCAGTAGGAGTTAGTAGTGAGTATTTTGCTTCAGTAGGAGTTAGTAGTGAGGTGTTAGGCTTCAGTAGGAGTTAGTAGTGAGGCGTCAGGCTTCAGTAGGACTTAGTAGTGAGGTGTTAGGCTTCGGTAGGATTTAGTAGTGAGGTGTTAGGCTTCAGCAGGAGTTAGTAGTGAGATGTTAGGCTTCAGCAGGAGATGCTAGTAAGGATTGGGACTATCAACAGAGAGTAGCGAGGCCTGGTTTCCTCTCAGCAGTGTCAGTGTTTGTGGCTGTTGGTGTGACAGCATATAATCTGTCATTAGCGCAGCAGCCTGCGCACACACAGTGAAAAATAGCTCTGCTCTCACACGGCCACCTGGGAAATTTATACCGGATTCTCATATCCCACGTTCTGCCCTTCCCTCTCGCCCTGATTTCCTCCACTCATTTTGTCTTCTCCCTCCTGCCTGGCTGCGTCTCAAGGACCTCTCCATCTATCTATCTATCTATCTATCTATCTATCTATCTATCTATCTATCTATCTATCTATTTATCTGTGCTCTGGTCTTGGGCGTTCAACATTGCAGATGTGCATGTAGCCTTAACCTTGAAGGCTGTTGCCCTGAGACATTGTCAATTTATCTGATACGTATATGAGAGAGTGGGATGACCTCTGTGTGTGTGTGTGTGTGTGTGTGTATCTTCTATGTTTATGCATTCCATCTCCATCTGCAGAGATTTACCACCGATTATCCATCATGTCAGTGTTTTTCTGCCAGTCCATTTATAATTCATCACACCGGCATCCCGACTGTCATTAATCTACTCTTTGTATGAGTGTGAGTGTGAATATATGTGTGATAAATCAATTTATGGAACTCTCTGTCTTTTCCTGTCTCAGTTTCCCTGTTTCCCTCTCTGTCTCTCTCCCTGTGTGTGTGTGTGTGTGTGTGTGTGTGTGTGTGTGTGTGTGTGTGTGTGTGTGTGTGTTGACAGTTTCAGCATGATTGATTACAGTAACCATACGTGATGTGGTTCCAGTGTCACATTTCATCCTCATCATCCACTGCGGTTATAAACTCTACTGTATCCAGCAGATGTAACACACACGGTCCAGTCCATCTGTTAGTGTGTGTGTGTGTGTGTGTGCGTGCATGCTGACACGTGCACATGTCTTCATGTCTGTTATTGTGTTTATATTGGACTGACAGTGCTGCAGAGCAACGAGTGATAGCTCTGTTGGTTCAGCTGGGGCTATTTTGTTTCTTCCAAAGGTCAGGTATGTGTGTGTGTGTAGGTGTGTATGTCTGTGTGTGTGTGTGTGTGTGTGTGTGTGTGTGTTTGTGTGTGTGATAGAGAGTACCTCTTGTGTCTGCCTGTTACAGACAAGATAAAGAAAGTGAAATAAAAGGGGGGGAGAAAAATCAGTCAAGTGGTGCTAGAGAACTTTTTGAGGTGGTTGAGTCTTTCATTGAAGCCGCCTCATTCATTTGACGTTTTCGTGCCGCAGACGCCTCATTGTATAGCTGGGAGTGTGTGAAGAGGCGTAAAACAACTAAGAGTGCTGCTTGACACCTGAAGTCTGGATCCTCTTCCTATCAGACGAGACGCGGGAGAGCGGGAGAGAGCAGAACACCCACGCACCACCTGACGAATGACTCATTTTCTCTCTCCTTTCCCTGATCCCTCTCTACTTCTTCCTCTACTTTCCGTTTCCTCTCCTGTGCGTACGACTGTATGCTTGTGTGTGTGTGTGTGTGTGCGGGCAAGTATGTGTGTGTGTGTGTGTGTGTGTGTGTGTGTATGTGGGGGTGTGTGTGTGATAATTTGTGGTTAGAGGCCCTTGCAAAGTGTGGAAAAGGGAATTGAATTTATGGCCCAGACCCATCAGATGACGGCAGGTGGTGAATATTCTGCTGCATGCTAAACGGCCTGTCACCGCCACACTGGAAGGCTGCCTTATCTGTGTGTGTGTGTGTGTGTGTGTGTGTGTGCCTGTGAACATCTCTGCAAGTCCTCTGCAAGTCTTTTTATGCCTATCGACCATAGCCTGTGTTTATTTCGGAGTGTCTCCTGTGTCTGTCTTTCTCTCTGCCCGTCAATCTTTTTAATAGCCAATCTTAAAATCGAGGAGGAGGGGGGGGGGGGCAAAGAGAGTGGGGCAGAGGGAAAAGGGGGGGGGGGCAGATTTAGCTCTTCTTTGTCTTTTCCGACATCTTCTCATGGCCGTGTTCAGCTGGGGGGATTCAGCCTCCGCTCCTCCCGTGCCCGCTGTAGAGCCGCGTTGAGCCGGTTTATGGAAAACCGCTAGATCTTCCTGGAGGAAATCAATGCCCTACCTGCGGCTGGTGTTCGCCGGCTGCCTGATCAGAATGCGATCCGACACGGCCTGTCGGAATCGATGAGGACTTTAGCTCGCCGTGTATTGTACGGAGACCTCGATTTGCCGGAGTCAGGGGGGGGGGGAAGAATCGACGTTTTTGAGTCGTGCTCGGATTTGTTGGGAGTCAATGATGGGAAAGGAATAACGATGGCAGTTGAAAGAATGAATACTGATGAAGGAGAGGCAGTGCAGCTGAAGCCTCTGTAAAATTAGTACAGGTACTATCTACTGCCATAAGGTACAGCTAAAAAATCATTTCTAATATTAGTACAGGTACTATCTACTGCCATAAAGTACAGCTAAAAAATCATTTCTAATATTAGTACAGGTACTATCTACTGCCATAAGGTACAGCTAAAAAATATTTTCTAATATTAGTACAGGTACTATCTACTGCCATAAGGTACAGCTAAAAAATCATTTCTAATATTAGTACAGGTACTATCTACTGCCATAAGGTACAGCTGAAGCCTTTCTAGTATTAGTACAGGTACTATCTATTGCCAGTACAGCTGAACCCTTTCTAATATTAGTACAGGTACTATCTACTGCCATAAAGTACAGCTAAAAATCCTTTCTAATATTAGTTCAGGTACTACCTACTGTCATAAAGTTCAGCTAAATCCATTAGAATATTACAGTGCTAAAACTTGTTCTTTATTTATTGAGATTATGGGTATGATGGCGATGCAAAATGTACTCTACTCGACTCTACTCAACTTGTGTCAAATTTACTCGACTCTGTTCTATTCTATTCTGTTCTACTCTACTATACTTGGCTGTCCCCCACTCTTCTCTTTTCTACTCTACATGTCTCTGCTCTACTCCACTCAATCTATACTACTCTACTGTTCTCTACTGTACTGTACTGTACTGTACTGTACTGTACTGTACTGTACTCTACTCTTCCACTCTACCTGACTCTATTCTACCCTACTCCACTCTTCTCTACTCTACCTTACTCTGCTCTAGCCTACTCAACTCTGCTCTGTTCAGCTCTACTACTGTACTATACTCTACTGTATTCTACTCTTCTCCATTTGACTTGACTACACTTTACTCCTCTCCTCTCAACTCTACGCTAGTCTTCTCTTCTCCTCTCTTCTCCTCTCTTCTCTACTCTTCTCTTCTCTTCTCTTCTCATCTCTCTTCTCTTCTCTTCTCTTCTCTTTTCTTCTCTTCTCTTCTCTTCTCTTCTCCTCTCTTCTCTACTCCTCTCTTCTCTTCTCTTCTCTTCTCTTCTCTTCTCTTCTCTTCTCTTCTCTTCTCTTCTCTTCTCTTTTCTTCTCTACAGCCATGCAGTACTGCAGAGGTTGTACTGTATATACAGCTATACTGCAGAGCGGAAGCCATTAGCACTGTTTAGTGTTTACAGATATACAGCATCAGACCAGGACGTGTACACAGCCGCACTGCAGAGTTAAAGTCATTAATACTGGTAGCAGATAACAGCCATACAGCTAAAGTCATTTCTCCTCCATTAGAAACCCCATCGCTCTCCATTGAAGAAGAGCAGGAACCAATTTTGGCAGTAATGACGAGTCATTTAGCCACTGAGCTGTCTGTCTCTGTCTTTCTATGTGTGTGTGTGTGTGTGTGTGTGTGTGCCTGTATTTCTGTCCTTGTGAGAGCCAGTCTGAGTTTTAGATCTATGGGGTGAGGACATTTTTGCGAAGTGAGGTCATTTTGGCCGCTCCGCACTTCCTCAAGGGGTTAGTTCAGGGTCAGGGGTCAGGGGTTTAGGGACTGAATGCAATCAATGGAAGGTCTTCATAAGGGTAGAAGGGTGTGTGTGTGTGTGTGTGTTTCCGCTGTTGTGCCCTTTATAGCGCCCTTTTCTCGTTTTCTCCTCCCACCTCCTGTCTTGGTTTTTTTTTTTTTTCATCCGTCTCTCCCCTCTCTTCCTCACATCATCCTGTTCATTCAAGCAGACCCGGTGTTTCTCTGCCTGACCCTGTCCGGGCTGTTTTAATAGCTCCGGATAGCTGCCACACTCTGGGCCAGATCAATACTTCAGACAGCCATGCAGGCCTCAAGTCCGCTGAGAGAGAGAGAGAGAGAGAAAGAAGAGAGAAAAAGAAAGAGAGAGAGAGGGGAAAGATGAACACAGCAAAGCAAAACCACCAGCAGCACAACACAGGCTTTTAGCATTCAATACACTCCTGGCATAGGTTTACATGATTGGGTTCTAAATGTCGGGTTAGAGAGTTACACCTAATCAATATTTAACCTTGGAGAACCTTCTGTTCATTTTGTCCTCAGGTGAACTTCCAAATAGTTTCGGTGTAGAGATAAAGACACGATGATGATTGATTGATGATATTTATGAGTATGATTTATGAGCGATGGTGTTGTTTTGAATGACTAAATTTTTTCTTTCCCGCCCTTCTCCATTTCTCCTTCCTCCTTTGCTCCTCCTCTCTCCATCCTTCCTTCTCTCTCTCCCATCCTCTCTCCTTCCATCCCTTCTTCTCTATCTCTCCCTCTCTCCCTCGCTCGCTTTCTCTTTCTCCATTCTCCCTCTTTCCCTCCCTTTTTCTCTCCCTCTCTTCCTCCTTTTCTCTTCTCTCACACCTCCCCTCCATCTTCTCTGCTTCTGTCTCCCTCACTTTCTCCCTCCCTCCCTTTCTCTCCTTTCTCCCTTCCACCCTTCTCTCTCTCCCTCCTCGCCTCCCCTTTCCTCCCTCTCTGTCCCTTCCTCCTCCCTGCTATCCCTCCCTCTCTTCCCTCTCTTTTTCTTTGCCTCCCTCTCTTTCCCTTCCTCCTTTTCCTTCCTTCCCTCCCTTTTTCCATCCCTTCCTCTGTTCCTGTCTCTATATCTCCCCCTTCCATCCTCCCTTCTCTCTCTCCCTATCCTCCCCCCCTCCCTTATTGCCTCCTCCCCTCTCTCCCTCCTTCCCATTTTCTCTGCCTCCTTCTCTCTCTTCCCTCCCTTCTCCTTTGCCTCCCTCTCTGTTCCTTCCTTCTTCCCTAACCTCCCCCCTTCCTCTCTGCTCCTTCCTTCCTTTTCTCTCTCCTTCCCTCCCTCCCTCCTTTCCTCTCTCCTTCTTTCTTCCATCCCCTCCTGCCTCTCTCCGTCTCTCTCCCCATCCTCTCTTCCCTCCCTGCTTCTTTGCCTCCCTCTCTTTCCCTTCCTCCTTGTCTCCTACCCCCCCCCCCCTCCAGGTTTCTGACCTACTGTTACCTGTTGTCCTTTAACGCCTGGCTGCTGCTGGCTCCCGTTGTGCTGTGTTACGACTGGCAGGTGGGCAGCATTCCCCTGGTGGAGTCGCTGGGAGACGTTCGCAACATGGCCACCGTGCTGCTGGCCGTGGCCATCGTCGCCCTCTGTCTGCACTGCGTCTCCTCGCTGCAGGTAAGGGCCCGGGGGCGGGAAATGAGGGGGGGGGGTGGGGGAAGCAGGTGAAAACTAGCTTCAAGGTGCTATGTGTAGCATTTTATGTTTCTCACAATTTGAAAAAGGCATCCACACACTCAAAATCTGTGTAAAAATCATTTATTGCGAGCTTTCGGTCAGAGCAACTTTCTTCAAGGCATAAACAGGCAACAAGTGAACAAAGCAATAATATAAAGTCACTTAATTCCCCCACTGCAAAACACCTGTCATCCCAGCATATGACAAAGGGAATTGTAGTCCCAAAGATACCTGGCAGACTACAAATAGCCACAGCAATAGCACACTAAATACAATATATATATATATATATATTTACATGAATGAATGAATGTATATACTGGAATAAACAATAGAGGTCAATGCTATGTGGAGGCATCAGGCAAGAGCCATCATAAAACAAAACATGCAAACATAATACAATACAGCCAAAATCCTAATTTAGACCCAGAGGTTGCGATGTTCCTAAAGAATGGATCCAATAAAGCTCTCTTGTCCCCCCTCTAGAAAGATCAGAGTGTTTCTCAAAATTAAAGCCACATTTCCCATAAATCTCATTGCTTCTTGTTGCAAAGAGAATGCCTTTCTTCTCATCTCCTTCTTACATTTCAGATGATATGTGATTCAGGGAGTCTCCTGAAATTCCCCTGAAATCTGGCCTGGTGGCTCACAATGTAGAGGCTGCAGATCTTCCTAGCCATGGTCTTGTTGGCCATGATTCATTGATGGTAAAATACTACATGTAGCATCTTTAAAGGAATAGTTCACCCAAAAATGAAAATTCTGTCATCATCTACTCACCCTCATGCCAGCTGAAACACAGGTGAAGTTTGTCCATATAACACACAGGGAGGCTGCAGTACAACTCCATAGCAGCCTTCTCCAAAACAACTGAAGTCAGTGGGGACCAGTTCTTCAGAGTTCCAAAAAGACCTACAGTATATTTACACCATCATTTAGTGCAAATCTTAGCTACAGCTGATTGATTTGCAACAAATAATGGTGTATAGGTCTTTCTATTCACAGTGTGATTGTTTGGCTGTTTTTGTTTTGGAACTCTAAAGAACAGGTCCCCATTGACTTCAGTTGTTTTGGAGAAGGCTGCTACCAAGTTGTGCTGGCAACCTCCCTGTGTGTTATATGGACTAACAAACTTCACCTGTGTTTCATTTGGCATGAGGGTGAGTTTTCATTGTTGGGTGAACTATTCCTTTAACACCAGCTTATCGCTGTCTTTACATGCATACCAGCTGTGAGTATTTCTGGGAAGCGCAGTGCAAAAACACCACAGCAAAGACCGCTTAGCACCAAAAATGTCTCCAAAATAAAGAAAAATACAGGAACCCACAGATTACCGCTTTATCATCTAATGTTACTGCTAGCACACACTCACAATGGCCTACTCTGGCAGCATTACATCCTCATTAAAGGATTAACCCACTTACAGTGAAGAAGTCCAACAAATAACATGCAAAACCCAAGTCAAACAATGTAATGTTGTAATACGACACGACTTTATCAGGAAACCTGGGAACTTGAAATGAATCTTTAACTAGCTCCCACAGTGCTTCCACAAGCAGTTTGAGTTGTGTGTGTGAAACGTGAACCGGAAACGGCAAGCTTCTAATGCAGCAGCGGTGAAAAATAGCCGCAGCAGCAGCAGTGGCTTGTGGGCCGTCGGCTGGCCTTTAAAGGTTACAACCACAGGCGTTTCACATGTGTAGTTCAACCTAAGGACCTAATGAAAACCCTACAGTCACATCAGCTCAAGTCAATGCCGGGCCTTCTGGGAAAAAGAAAAGGTGTTGTGCGTGGTTGAAATAGCACGCAGACATACTTCAAACACACTCACACACATGCTGCATGTTGTCACCTAGTCACCAAACACACACACCACCACCGCACACACACACACACACACACACACACACACACACACACACACACACACACGCGAACACACACACAGGAACGCAGAGAGATTACATACATATCCGTTCTCTTTATTTATATTTTCAAGCCAGGTTCATCTCACACACCTCCTGTTACCGTGGAGACAGACATTGCTCCGTGAAAGGTGTGTGTACATATGTGGGTGTGTGTGTGTGTGTGTGTGTGTGTGTCTGTTTTCACAAGGTTTCACAAGAGATTTTCTCTCTCCCAATCAACAGCAGCTTTCTGCAATACCTCCTTTCCTCCCTTGGCGCTCTACATTCTTTGTTTTTTTTTTGTTTGTTTTTTCACACCATGCTTTTCTCCTTATCTCCCTCTTACATTTCAGATGATATTTCATTCAGGGAGTCTTTATCTAACTGTGCTAGACTTTCTGGGATAAAATATTCATCTAACAGAATACCTTTAACTGTAAGACCTCATATAGTCTCACTGAATGATGCCAAATATTGGTGTTATTTATTGACAATCCCCAGTCTACAAAGAAGAATAGAATAGAATAGAATAGAATAGAATAGAATAGAATAGAATAGAAAGATAGTGTTGGACAGTATTTCTTTTCAGACTGTTTATTCTGTAGATTAGTATTCGCATCCTCTCGACGAAATGAAAAAGTCACAACTCCGTCACGCTCGTGAAGGTCTCACACTCAGAAAAGTCTAAATATTTCAAAACAATTCTCTTCTCATCTATCAAAGCTTCGGTGGACCCCGTTTCTACCGAGCTCTCTGCCTCTGAATGTGTGAGTGGAGGCAGAGAAATGTCTCCTTGTGAAAAAAAGAAAGGTTTTATAACACTTCACACACTTGTGACTTGTGGGGGAGAATGAGTGTTGCAAGTACAGGAGGTGTCTGTGAGCGATGTTACACTGAATATGATATATAATCTATATAATAGAAAATGTAATTTATACCATCTATAAACACATTATTAAGAATGAAGCCTCTGACATGATTGTACAAATTACAGTTTCAGTCTACGTTTTGAGTTAAGTGAATCCAAGGACCCCAATTTACTCCAATTCACGTCATGCGGTGTGTGCATACGTGTGTGTGTGTGTGCAGAAACTCCCTGTGTGTGTGTGTGTGTGTGTGTGTGTGTGTGCGTGTGTGTGTGAGAGAGAGAGAGAGAGAGAGAGAGAGGAGAGGAGAGGAAGGGGCAGGCTGTGACAATGAGCCCGGAGATAAAGGTGAAGTAACGGACCAGTAACAGAAAACGCGGCGGCCTGCTGCCTCACAGGCTCTGTGGTTATTAAATTAGACTGACACTGTGCGTGTGTGTGTGTGTGTGTGTGTGTGTGTGTGTGTGTGTGTGTGTGTGTGCATACATCAGCATTAGGGTTCGACCAGTATGGCTTTTTGAAGGAAGATACAGATATTTTTTAATTGAAGCTGCCAAGACCCGGTATTTTGGTATTCAACGTCTTTAAAGCTGCACTGGTTAATTTCACATGCTGCCGGTCTCAAATGGCAGCGAGACGTAACTGTTTGAACTTCAATACCCAGAAATCCTGTAACATGACATCAGTAAACCGCACACAGCAGCTCATGGTTTGTGATGCTTTATACCAAAGGAAATCAAAGAGACGAGAGAGGAAAAGATCTAACGTTGGTGAGTCCAGCTTTCTCTGGACGGAGCGCTACTCAACACCAGAATTTAATTTGGGCAAATTGAGCGAATCTTTAGTGGAAATGGGACTAGTCTGCATGTGTGTGTGTGTGTGTCTGCAAATGTGTCTATGTGTATGTCTGTGTGTGCGTGTGTGTGTGTGTGTGTGTGTGGTTTGCGCATTGATGTGCACAGTAGCAGTACTTGTTCTGCAGTGGACTGTGAAGCAGGTTGCAGATGGGACACACACACACACACACACACACACACACACACACACACACACACACACGAAAATGATGAGGATAATGGTGATGATGTTGATGGTGTTAATTGTAATCAGAATGTCTGGGTGAGCTAATTGTCTCTCTCTCTCTCTCTCTCTCTCTCTCTCTCTCTCTCTCTCTCTCTCAATTCTTTGTCTACTTCACTGCCTCCCTTTTCTCTCACTCTCTTAGTGTTTGCTTATCTATTTCAGGTTGTTGATCAAGGTTATTGATTAAGATTATTGATTAAAGTTATTGATGAAGGATGAGTCCTTTTCTCTCCTCTACGCCCCTTCCTTTCACAGCTCTCTCTTTTTATTGTATGCACACATAAACACTCTTAGTTTCTCTCTCTCTCTCCCTCTCTCTCTCTCTCTCTCACACACACACACACACACACACACACACATTTTCTCTCTGCCCTGTGTGCAGTGTGTGTTAAGGCCTCAGGATACTGAAGGACAGCATTGTGTAGCAGTGTAGGCGTGACGACTTCAACTGAAGCGTAGCTTTTAAATGAACGAGGAAAGGGCATTTTTACATTTTAAATTACAGTATAAGTCCTTGCCGTCCAAAAAAAATAAAAATAACTGAACAAGTATGAAGTGGCAGTGTGTTCCTGATATGAAGCAGCAGCAGCAGCAGCAGAAACTCAAATGAGACCAAACCAGCAGAAACCTGAGGAGGAATCTGGGAAATGTGTATTTAGGCACTAAAGACATTTTAAATTAACTTTTTTTTCCCCTGCCTGTGCTTCCCGGTTTTTCCTCCCTCTCTCCCTCCATTTCTCTTTCTCCTTCTCCCTTTACCTTTCCCTCCACATTTACCGTCCCTCTTCTCTGCCTCCATCTCCCTCACTTCCTTCCTTCTTTCCTTCCCTTTGTCTCCATTCTCCCTTCAATCCTTCCTCCTTTTCTGTCTCAATTCTCTCTCCCTCCTTCCTTCTTGCCTCCCTCTCTCCCTCCTTCCTTGCCTCCCTCCATCTCTCTCAATCCCCCCTCCCTCCTTCCTTGCCTCCCTCTCTTTCCCTCCTTCCTTTTCTCCCATCTTCTCCCTCTTTCCCTCCATTGCACTAGGCTTCATTTTAAATAAGTGTCGTCCCCCACAAATAAGTGTCGTCCCCCACAAATGTTACAGGTTCCCCTTTGGTTAATCAGTAACAAGATGCATCATCCCAAGTTTCATCAAAATCAGACCGGTGATGTCAGAGAAATTACATTTGAATTATAAATCATGACCTTTAATTATAGTGCCCTCATTAGGCCAATCAGTGTAATTTGTAAGGACAGCTGGATTTGTGAAGCAGGTTTCATGTCAAACAGACTTACAGTGTAGGAGTTCAGATTGTGACCTTTAATTACAGCGTCCACATTAGAGTAATCAGTCTAATTTGTAACGGAGAGCTGGATGTGTGTAGTTTTGTGTCGTTCGAACGTACATTTTTACCGTTACGTATAGCGCCCCCTTTAGGCCCATCAGTGTAATTTTTCAAACACTTCAGTGTCTAGTGTCTGTTATGTGTTAGAGTTGTGTGTTTGTATATAGGGCTGGGTTTAAAAAACTGGTTTTCCAATTCAAATCTTCATTTGAATGATCCGATATCGAAAATCCCAAGATTGATCTTTTAATTTATGCCCAATATATGCCTGTAGAGTCTGTAGAGTTGCACAACTTGCACTATATTGTGTTGACTGCTGTAGTGTGTTGGTCATGTTAAATAAAAAGTACATTAATGTAACTTCTTTGGGGTCAATTCTTAATGTAAACATTAATATTTTTAATAATGCACCAGGTTAGAGGGTTCCTTGTACAATTTACAGCATTAGTTCTCTGAGAATCTCTTTCATATCCAAGCAAAATTGGTATTGTAACTGAAATATCCCTAACCGAATCGATATTGAATCGAATCAAATCAAATTGGAAATCAAATCGAATCGGGAAATCAGTGGTGATACCCAGCCCTATTTGTATATATGTGGATTGTATATATGTATGTTTTCAATTATAACCTGCCAAGGGACTGCAGATGAAAATGATCTGTAAGCGGTACAATACATCAAATGGTAACATTTTTTAATTTAACATTGTACATTACCATTGGGTCCTTACCAGTACATTAAATAAATAAATAAATATTTGAGTTAAAACTTTGGCTTTTTAATTGTAGCGCCCCCTTTAGGCCCAGCAGTGTAATTTTTAAAATAATATAACACAGTGACAAAATGCATCATCCCTTCAAGTTTTGTCAAAATCAGACCAGAAATCAGACCAAGGATCCCCCCTCAAAAATCAAAGTGATTTAAATAGGCAAAAAAAAAACCCAAAAGAAATTCTACTTCTATTCATCCAGTTGCTTTTAGTGTTTCTCCTGCAGAGCTGAGAGGGACGGACTCTCAGGAGCGATATCGTCTCTTTTATGAATGTTTTGGGGGTTGCAGAGCAGGCGGAGAGGGTCTGATGGTGTTTAAATATTAATTGTACCTGCGAGGGCCGTCGACACTGAAGATATTGTTATTGTTGCTTGTGTGTGTGTGTGTGTGTGTGTGTGTGTGTGGGGTTGGTGAGTTTTTAAGGTCATCGTACTTCCTTTCTCCTCTGTTTTGTTGTGGGAATTATTGTGAGAGTCAAGGTCTCTCTCTCTCTCTCTCTTTCTTTCTCTCTCTCTCACACACACACACACACACACACACTCACACTCTACCGCCTTTAAATTGCATGCAGCTGTCAGTATGAATATGTTTCTTTGAGCCCTGTGACCTTCTCTCGCTGCAGAGCTGTTATATTCTGTATACAGAACGCTCTGATGACCCCCCCCCCGTGACCTCAGGAAGTAATTGCCGCATCAGTGTGTCTCTTCCCGCCCTCGCCCTTGACCCCAGGAAGTGATTATCGCGGCGTTAACGGCCTCGCGGAGACCGCAACCGCAGCTTCCTTCCTGCGTTTGTGTTCGTTTTTAAGCGAGCTCCGTTTTGGTCCAACACACCCTGAGGAGGAAAAGATATATAGATATATAGAACGGGCTCTGCAGAAAGGCAGTCCTTGACCTGCTGGAACACACACACACGCACACGCACACACACACACGCACACACACACACACACACACTATGTGACTATGTTTGGAAACTGGCAGGGAATGAGGGCATGGGAGGCTTTTGGCAGTGACTTCTGTATAGTAGTCACAGACTGCATGACTACAGCATGTTCTACTTTTACGTGTGTGTGTGTGTGTGTGTGTGTGTGTACGTGTGTGTGTGGTCAGTGTGTGTGTGTGTATCTGTCCATCTGTGTGAGCGTTTTTGTGTCTGTATCTGTGTGGACAGTGTCTGCGCCTTTGTGCCTGCATGTGTATATCCCAGTGCCAGTGGTCAGTTTTTTGTGTGTGTTTGTGTGTGTGTGTGTGTGTATGTGTGTGTGTGTGTGTGTGTGTGTGTGTGTGTGTGTGTGCGGTGCCAGGCCATCTGTGGTTCTGGCTGGCCTTTCCAGCGTGGGCGGCGGGTCCCTGGACAGTTTCTGGCTTCTCTTCCTGGATGGTCCTATGGGTCCACTGGGACTGAAGCACACAGCGCTGACCAGTGCCTCTTACTGGGAGAGCCAGTACATTCCAGTACAATGAGGGGGGGGGGGAGGAGATGGGGAAGAGGGAAGAGGAAAGGATGGAGGGATGGTAGAGGAAACGAGAGTACAGGAGAGGAGGAATCGAACAGAGAGGAGAGGAGGAATCAAAAGGAGAGGACATGAACGCAGGGAAGGGAAGAAGAAATAAGGGGCAGTTAGGGAGAGCAAAGTAAGGGAGAGAGGAAAGGAGAGGAGGAAGAACGCCCCCCTCCCCCCAACACACACAGACACAGACACACACACACGCACACACACACACAATCTTTCATCCAATTTTTCCAAACTTTTTTTTACACCTGTAATGCTGTTTGTCCCCTGGGAATCACAACGCTGGTATTTTTTTCTCATTATTTTCATTTGAAAGTATGTGTTTTTGCACGTTCCTTACAGTGTTGACAGGCTAACCCAGAACACTAGACGGTAAAAACTATTTCAACCTTTAGCACTGAGCTTCAAACAGGTTTTCATTAGTCTCATAGCAGCGGCAGGAGCCACAACCATCGATTCCATTGACCAGTAATTTTGGTTCCTTGGGCTAATCGGTGTAGTTTTGAAGGTGAGCTGCATCACTCCCTCCAGTCCCGTCAAAATCAGATTAGTAATGTCTCAGATATTGCATGTAATGGATGGATAAATGTACAAACTTAATGGAATGCATTGCTGAGATGCGTCATTTTCCCAATTTTCGTTAAAATCTAATCAGTTGTGTTTGAGATATTGTTTGTGACACATGGATGAGCCGATAAATGAAAGAACAGACAGAGAGACTGACCCAGGGACTAACAGATGAACAGAGACACTAATTAATGACTACAGAACCTAATAGATGAAAAGAGAACCTAATAGATGAAAAGAGAAAACTAATAGATAAACAGAGAAACTAATAGATGAAAAGAGAAACTAATAGATGAAAAGAGAAACCAATAGATGAAAAGAGAAACTAATAGATGAAAAGAGAAACTAATAGATAAACAGAGAAACTAATAGATAAACAGAGAAACTAATAGATGAAAAGAGAAACTAATAGATAAACAGAGAAACTAATAGATAAACAGAGAAACTAATAGATGAAAAGAGAAACTAATAGAGAAACTAATAGAGGAACGGAGAAACTAGTAGATGAAAAGAGAAATAAATAGATGAATGGAGAAACTAATAGATAAACAGAAACTAATAGATGAACAGAGAAACGCATTAATGAAAAGACAAACAAATAGATGAAAGGAGAAACTAATAGATGAAAAGAGAAACTGATAGATGAAAGGAGAAACTAATAGATGAAAAGAGAAACTAATAGATGAAAGAGAAACTAATAGATGAAAAGAGAAACTATATGAATGGAGAAACTAATAGATGGAAAGGGAATCAAGTAGATGAGCAAAGAAACTAATAGATGGAAAGGGAATCAAGTAGATGAGCAAAGAAACTAATTAATGAACAGAGAAACTTCTTGATGAAAAGAGAAACTAATAGATGAGTGGAGGAACTAATAGATGAATGGAGAAACTAATAGAAAAACAGAGAAACAAATTGATGAACTGAAACTAATTCACGAACAGACAGAGGACCGGACAAGTGACAGGAAAGACGAGGGAGGCACTGACAGTGAGGAGGTGCAAAGAAGTGAATGAGGGAGATGAGAGGAGAAGGAGAAGGAGGTCTGCTGTCGCCACGGTAACCGAGCTCCAGCCTGGACACCAGATCTGTCGCCTTATGGTCGAATCAGGAGAGAGAGAGAGAGAGAGACTGAGGAGAGTGGGAGATAGGGAAGAGAAGGAGGATCGAGAAAGAAGAGAAGAGGATGGAGGAAGCATGAGAAAGAAGGATGGAGAAGAGAGGAGAGAGAGAAAGATAGGAGAGAGAAGAAGGAGGGGAAATAGGGAAGTGAGGAAGAGAAGGAGTGACGGAGGAGGGTGAAAGAGAGAAAAAGTAGTGTAGAAGAGGTGGAGGAGCAAGAAGAGCGAGGGAAATAGAGGAGAGGAGGAGTTTGGAAGAGAGAGAGGAGACAGAAGAGGGAAGAAGGAAGGATAAAGAGTGACAGCGGAGGGGAGAGAGGAGAGAGCAGGAAGGAGAATAAGAGGAGAGGAAGGAGGAAGAGGGAAGAGAGAGAGAGTGGGAGGAGAAGGAGACAGGAGGAGGAGGAAATGTAGAAGGAAATGAGAGAGAGAGAGACAGAGGTGGTGGTGGAGAGATGGAGGTGTGAGTGTGTGTGGGTTTTTTCATCCATGTCTCTATTAAGTGCAAATTGATAAAGACGCCCCAAATTGCTTTCCTGCACATATTTTTTTCCATTTCATTTCATTTAATCTGGTAGTTTCATTGAGATCCAGATGTCTCTTTGGGGATGGAACCTGAGAACAAAAAAAATCATAAAATTTACCAAGAAAATACAGGTAACCCTTTGTCTTACAGTCATCCAACAGTACTAGATATACCAGCTAAATACATGGTACTGGTAGTATTACAGAATACACATGGTACATCTTCATGGTAAAGTGGTAAAATGGTAAAGGAAAATAAATTGTAAATGGTATGGTAATTTCATGGGAAGTCCAGGTAAGTTTCACAAACCTTCCAAGTTGGTAGAGCTGAACAATTACTCTATAAGAAAAGCTAATGTATAGGAAAATATTGCCTTAATTCCTTGAAATTACACAATTAAGTTATTGCAAATGTAAGCTTGCAGTACCTACAAGACAGCTCCTGGTATTGATGGATAATAGAGAAGGTCCTTAGGAATTAACCTCTTAAACTCGGGCTGTTGCCATCCTAAACCTGGGACAGGTATAATGTAGTTACGTTTTAATATAATTCAGCTGTTTCTAAGTATTTACCTGCTTAGTTACAACTGTAATTGCTTGTTAACTCACTCTTCTCACCGTATATTTACCTGGTTAATACCTAGCTCCAGATTCTCGAGAAGCGAGGGCAATCTGCAAATTTTTTTTTGCGCCTCAGTTGCTTGAGC
This sequence comes from Centroberyx affinis, assembly GCF_046629955.1. Classification (NCBI taxonomy): domain Eukaryota; kingdom Metazoa; phylum Chordata; class Actinopteri; order Beryciformes; family Berycidae; genus Centroberyx; species Centroberyx affinis. The sequence goes on along the minus strand of NW_027282574.1, from coordinate 59,292 downwards.
TAAGACCGCAGATTTTTTCGTTTTATCCACTGAGACATTTATGCAAATCAGAATTGTGGCACAAACAAAACCACAAAAAGAGCACAAGCTAATATCCCCCTTCATCAACTTCTGTGTGCTTCAGCTGTAAGACTAATCCACCAAGGCTGCACCCTTACGCCTTAAAGCCCCTTTGTAATTACAGCGTTCTCTGATCTGATCTGACTCCAGGATGAAAAGCCTCTCCTCTGCTCTCTGACTTCCAGGAGATAATACCTGCATCTTGCATCAGTGATAGAAGTCTTTCTCAATTGACAAACTCTTTACACAAAGTCTTTGTTCCACCTTTCAAAGGATCTTATACATGCTACATTCGTTTAGGGGAGTTGGTGTTGAAGTGTTAGTGAATTGGGTTCAATTTGCCTGGCCTCGCCTACATGTAACTATTATGTGGGCAAAGTAATGAGATTTAGATGTAATTTGCATATGCATGACCATGACAGGTGCAAAGAGGCTTTATATTCGGAGCGCTATAGGAATGCTTTCCACTCACTGCACACAGTTAGTAGCATGGCTTTCTGATTTGGTTATTTTGGTGATGTAGTGCACACTCTTGTCACAGTTTGTACCAAAACAAGGACGTAGCGTTATTGAAATAAAATATCATAAAAAAATGTGAGATGTCATTGCTTTTAAACTGAAGATTTGCACAGATTTTGAGTGAGCGGATGCCTTTTTTCAAGATATCATCGCTTTAAACTCACTGAGGGAGACAAGTAATTGTAGTTTTGTTGCATCGTGACAGAAGCCAGATCAGATTTGTAAGAGACAGGGCGAGAGAGAGGAAGAGAGAGAGAGAGAGTCTGACATGTGTACGTGTGTGTGTGTGGGTGAGTCTATCACCGTATCAGTTCAGACCTAACCATCGCAGAAGTTTTTTTTTTTTTTTTTTGCTTGTTGAATTTCTGTAGCACTTTCACTCCATCTCCCAGAGGAATTATTTGGAAAAACATCATCCATCCTTTCAGCCATCAGAAGGGAGACGTTTAAAATGTCTGTCATTCTCATTCAGCTTCTGTTTGTTCATCTGTCCATGATATCTGTCCACATATCTGTGTTCATATTAGTAGCTCGCAGTTTGTTCCTCTGGATGATGCGCAGTCTGGGATCATATCAGTGACTCTCAGTGTGTTTGTGTGCATGGGTCTATAATATTTGGTCCATTACCAGTCTATGATGCTATCAGTAGCTCTCAGTTTATTTGTGGATGTTTATCTGTTTATAATGTGTGTGTATTACCAGTGTCAGATCATATCAGTAACTATCAGTGTGTTTATGTTCATCTGTCCATAATATTCAGACTGTTATTGCTCTGTGTGATCACATCAGTAGCTCTCTGTGTGTGTGTGTGTGTGTGTGTGTGTGTGTGGGTGTTCATCATGAGTCTATATTATCACTGCAGGTCCATTACAGTCTAGGCTGTATCAGCCTGCATCAGTAGTGGGCTCATGGAAGCTGCTGGGCCACACTGACAGCAGAACAAGACACTGATTGGAGCGACACTAATCAACACTTGACAGTTTTCTAGGTCTCATTACTGCTAATGAGCCGATCCACTGAACCCAGCGAGGGGCCGCTGGTTCAGCCAATTACAGCCCTGTTTGTTCAAATAAACACAACTATGGTGGGATGATGTGGCAGCAGAGAAGACAGAGGCTGTGGGCATTATTAAATATGAATCGGTTTAGATATGGGCTCCATAGAAAAAAGGAATTAACTGTAATTTGATAATTCGATTGCCTTAATTGCTTCCCAATCGCACAGATGATTGTTAATATTTAAGGCAGATTGGTCATGGCTGCTGAGCGTCTGTATGTGTGTGAGTGTGTGTGAGAGAGAGTGTGTCTGTGTGTGTGTGTGTTGGCAGAGTCTGAATGGCAGATATTTAACATTCATAATGAATGTGCTTCTCAGCCATGCTGTTTGAAGCCGTTACACTTGGCGCCTTTTGACTTGGTTCATTGAAAAATTTAATATGAGGCTTGTTTTGCTGTGAATGTGCTCACATCTCTCTCTCTCTCTCTCTCTCTCTCTCCCCCTACAGAAGCAGGAGAGCAGGGAGGTGTTGGTGGGTGTTTTGTTCCTGGTGTTTCCTTTCATTCCCGCCAGTAACCTCTTCTTCAGGGTGGGATTTGTGGTGGCTGAGAGGGTTCTGTACATGCCCAGGTGAGTGTGTGTGTGTGTGTGTGTGTGTGCGTGTGCGCGCATGTGTGTGCGTGCATGCATGTACCTTCATATGTTTATTGATATGTGATCATATAACTCCAGACTAGTAATTTCCAGTCATATTATCAATGTAAACTAGTGACTAAACATTATTTCTTGAGAAAATAATCCAACTAAAGCAGGTTTTGTTAGATATTTTATTGATTCTTCAAACTAAAACTACTTTTTTTTTTTTTTGGTCCACTGCAGTATTTTATCCAGCTTGCCTTTCATTGGCAGGAGTTGGGAGTGGCTAAGCAACAAAACACTAATTCTATTAACTTTTTTAATAATTTGAAGTCCCATTTGAAAAACACTCATTTACTCACTGGATTTAATGAGATGGCGAGCATTCACCTCCCCTGAGCTGTGGAGAGCAATTTGGCGGTACTTTGGCATGTGTGTGTGTGTGTGTGTGTGTGTGTGTGTGCGTGTGTGTGTGTGTGATCAGGAGAGGTTGGCTCTCAGACAGCAGTGTTGTTCTCTGCTGTTCTTCTCACTCAAGAGCCTCTCCACTCTCATGGCAGAAATTCTTTGCTAGCCTACTTTCTTTTTCTGCTCTGTCGCTCTCTGCCTTCCTTTTCTCTCCATCCATCAATCTGTCTATCATTCCCCCCATGCCAGACTCTCTCTCTTTCATTCTCTTTCCGTCTCTCTTGCTATCTCTGTCTGTTTCTCATTCTCTCATCCCGTACTCACATAGTTAAACTTTATTTCCATCTCTCTTCTTCCTCTCATCCCTCCATCTCCATCTCATTCCCTCCACCTCTCTCTTTCCATCTGTATCTTCCCTCCATCTTCTACTCCAGGGTAAATTGTCATCTCCCCTCTGTTCACTCCAAAGGTCCCTTCAGTCATTTCCAAGGGCTTTGCATTAATCCCTTTCCATTTCACTTTCTTTATCCGCGCATCTGCAAGAAAAGTGCTTTTTGCTTGTTCAGTCTATCCTTCTCTCTGTCTGTCTGCCTCTTTGTTTCTCCCCCCCTCTCTCTCTCTCTCTCTCTCTCTCTCTCTCCCTCACTCTCTTTCACTTTTGTCTCTCTCTCTCAGGCTCTGCTGGTTGTTAATCCTCCTCCGTTTTGTGATGTGTGAAGTGTGTAAATGTTCCCCGTGAATCATGGGATCCATAGGGGCTGTGGGTGACCTTGATTAGGCTTAGAGGGCCTCTGGGACACACACACACACACACACACAGTGAATTGTCCTTCTCAGCAGGGGGATTTAGCTGGAGGCAGATGCCTTCGGGGGGTAGAGCTCATGAAAATCCCCTGACTTGATCTCGCTCTGCGCTCACTTAACCTCCTGCATGGCTAATTGCAGTGTAGCTGTCAGCCGACTCTTCTGCCACTTCAGATCTCAGTTCAAACAGCAGCTCCCCTCTCTGTTCCTCGTTTTCCCTCGCCGCTTTGGGACGACCGAGGCTCAGATGCTCCAAACGTGGAAGCGGTCCTGTCTCCGCATGGCTAGTGACGCGTTCAGAAGACAGAACAGAACGCGAGGCGTGCTGCGCCGCCAACCTGCTGTGTTGTGTTGTTGTCGCTAGGCAACCGCAGAATCAGCCGATAATCAGCTAGCAGCCAATCAACCTGCTGTTGTTTGTTGCGCTGGCTGGCCTCGACGTGATTTAGCAAAATTATACAGTTATTATAAACAACAATAAAAGGCCATGATAAAAAGTTAGCAGAAATGTGGAGTGCAGCTCTAATTTGCCTCCAGCCCTGCTGCTTTCTGTTTAGATTTGTCTGGTTAGTGAAGTCGTAAAGCTCCGGGAGAACCGCCATGTTTATTGTTTACAAGAGTTTCCGGAGAAGTCCTGCCTCTCCGTTGATTCACTTGGATAGCAGAGAAAAAACACAACAACATCTTTCCGTGGTGAGTTGAACTTTTTTCAACTTGGGGCTTTCAGCGCACTCTTCCAAAAACACGAGATGTCCTATACAGGGTAAAAAATGCAAGGCATCCTGCAACGCAAAAGCAGCACACAAAATGCGTCACTTAACAATGAAAACAATTAGGAGAGGACGCCCTCTGCTGCTGAAAACACGTCCTGTGTGATCGGCCCCTAGACACTTGAGAAAAAGGATTGGAGATGGAAGAGGGAACGGAGAGAAGGAGTGTTTCTTCTTCTGTCTCCCATCCTCTGCCTCTCCTCCACCTGCCTCCTCCCTCCCTCCCATCCTCTGCCTCTCCTCCACCTCCCTCCCTCCCTCCCTCCCATCCTCTGCCTCTCCTCCACCTCCCTCCCTCCCTCCCTCCCTCCCATCCTCTGCCTCTCCTCCACCTTCCTCCCTCCCATCCTCTGCCTCTCCTCCACCTCCCTCCCTCCCTCCCATCCTCTGCCTCTCCTCCACCTCCCTCCCTCCCTCCCATCCTCTGCCTCTCCTCCACCTCCCTCCCTCCCTCCTTCCCATCCTCTGCCTCTCCTCCACCTCCCTCCCTTCCATCCTCTACCTCTCCTCCACCTCCCTCCCTCCCTCCCATCCTCTGCCTCTCCTCCTCCTCCCTCCTTCCCATCCTCTGCCTCTCCTCCACCTCCCTCCCACCCATCCTCTACCTCTCCTCCACCTCCCTCCCTCCCTCCCATCCTCTGCCTCTCATCCACCTCCCTCCCTCCCATCCTCTGCCTTTCCTCCACCTGCCTCCCTCCCATCCTCTACCTCTCCTCCACCTCCCTCCCTCCCTCCCATCCTCTGCCTCTCCTCCATCTGCCTCCCTCCCATCCTCTGCCTCTCCTCCACCTCCCTCCCTCCCATCCTCTGCCTCTCCTCCACCTCCCTCCCTCCCATCCTCTGCCTTTCCTCCACCTCCCTCCCTCCCTCCCTCCCATCCTCTACCTCTCCTCCACCTCCCTCCCTCCCTCCCATCCTCTGCCTCTCCTCCACCTTCCTCCCTCCCATCCTCTGCCTCTCCTCCACCTCCCTCCCTCCCTCCCATCCTCTGCCTCTCCTCCACCTCCCTCCCTCCCATCCTCTGCCTCTCCTCCACCTCCCTCCCATCCTGTACCTCTCCTCCACCTCCCTCCCTCCCTCCCTCCCTCCCTCCCATCCTCTGCCTCTCCTCCACCTCCCTCCCTCCCATCCTCTGCCTCTCCTCCACCTGCCTCCCTCCCATCCTCTGCCTCTCTTCCACCTCCCTCCCTCCCTCCCTCCCATCCTCTGCCTCTCCTCCACCTGCCTCCCTCCCATCCTCTGCCTCTCCTCCACCTCCCTCCCTCCCATCCTCTGCCTCTCCTCCACCTGCCTCCCTCCCATCCTCTGCCTCTCTTCCACCTCCCTCCCTCCCTCCCTCCCATCCTCTGCCTCTCCTCCACCTGCCTCCCTCCCATCCTCTGCCTCTCCTCCACCTGCCTACCTCCCATCCTCTGCCTTTCCTCCACCTGCCTCCCTCCCATCCTCTACCTCTCCTCCACCTCCCTCCCTCCCATCCTCTGCCTTTCCTCCACCTGCCTCCCTCCCATCCTCTACCTCTCCTCCACCTCCCTCCCTCCCTCCCATCCTGTACCTCTCCTCCACCTCCCTCCCATCCTCTGCCTCTCCTCCACCTGCCTCCCTCCCATCCTCTGCCTCTCTTCTACCTCCCTCCCTCCCTCCCTCCCATCCTCTGCCTCTCCTCCACCTGCCTCCCTCCCATCCTCTGCCTCTCCTCCACCTCCCTCCCTCCCATCCTCTACCTCTCCTCCACCTCCCTCCCTCCCTTCCTCCCATCCTCTGCCTCTCCTCCACCTTCCTCCCTCCCATCCTCTACCTCTCCTCCACCTCCCTCCCTCCCTCCCTCCCATCCTCTGCCTCTCCTCCACCTCCCTCCCTCTTCTCCTCTGCCTGTTAATTCTGCTAATCTCCTCCCTGCTTAGTTCGACCAGGGAGTTTCTCTTACAGTGGTGGAGTCGTCCACAGAGGCTAGCAGCAGGATTAGCAGTGATTTCCATGCAGACAGATATTTAATATCGCCTGTGCACCACTCTGCAGAGCCCAGACCACGCCAACACAGCAAAGCATGACAGATCACAGCACCGTCCACACAGCACTACAACTGTGTATCAGCCTGTGAAGTGACAGCAGTGTAGAACAGTGCAGCTCAGGTAGGGGTGTAGCTATTCCTGCCCTAAAATGATAACGTCCCAGCATGCTCGGATGCTGACTGAGAAGCCTGTGTGTTTGTGTGTGTGAGTATTTCTATATGCAGCGGAGGCTTCTGGAAAACGAGTGAAGCAGAACCAGGACGGAACAGAGAAAAAAACGCTATTGGCTCCCGAACTTGCCGCTGCGTTTCCGTGGCGACATACGAGCCAGGCTTCGTTAAGCAGCGGTTGTTGCCGCTTCAGCTCAGCGGCCCTGAGATTGCAGAATAAAGAGGAAAGTCTCCAGCAGAAAGGAAATCATTTAACGGCACAAACAACGCAACTCAGAGCGGCGGAAATGTTTCACTGGAGGCAAAAAAACAGACTTTACAGTAGACTGCTGCTCGGGTTTAGTGGAGAGGAGCTGCTGAATCACACAAGATACCATCACTGTCATCCTGCACTGTTTCAAACACCCACACATACACTCTGTCTCTGTCAGTTTCCCTCAAACTCACCATCTGAAACAACATAAAAGTAAAATATAAGACAGAAATACACACACTGCCGCTACTTCTACCATTATGAGGATGTTCCATTGGCTGACATTCATTCACTAACCCCTAACCCCTAATCTTAACCTGCACCAGTGCATGCCTAAATTTAAACCTAACCTAAACCTAAACCTAATCCTAATCCTAATCCATAAACCCATGTCCTAACCTTAAACTTGCCCATTAAAGAAGTGAGCGCCGACTAAACTGTCCTCACATTGCAAAAGCGTCCTCACGGCGAAAGTCTAAAACTCAAACTGGTTCTCACAAGGATAGAAGTACAAGAACACACACACACAAGCAAACATACACACACACACACACACACACACACACCAGTACCCAGTACCCCTTGCTGGGATGTTATCATCTTGGGGCAGGAAAGGATATACATGTCTTTTGTGTGTGTAGAAGTGAGTGTGTGTGTGTATATGCGAGCTTGTGTGTGCATACCTGTTGTGTGTGTGTGTGTGTGTGTGTGTGGGTGTGCATGCTTGTGTACTGTATATGTGTGTGTGTTTGTGTGTGTGTGTGTGTGTGTGTGTAGCCCAGTAATGCATGTCAAGGCACTTGTCTAAGAGCTGAATGGGGTTGTTTTTCAGAGGAGAATTAGCGCAGGCTAATCTCATTCTCTGCGATTCTGATTCACTTGCTGTCGGGTTTCAATGTCACACTGACTGCTAACACGCACACACACACACACACGCACACACGCACACACACATACACACACACACACACACACACACACACACACCATTAACTACCTTGTCACTCAAACATACTGTACACAGCTTGGAGTCACCTTGCCCAGGCTCAGCAGAGAATAGAGAAGCTCTCCCACAGCAGTGTGTGTCCTATAGGAATAGATATACAGTATATATACTGTATATCTATTCCTATAGGACACACGCTGCTGTGGGAGAGCTTCTCTATTCTCTGCTGTATATAATAGGCTCTATAGTGCATGCTATCAGAGCAGATAGAGTATATACCAAGTGTTCTATGTACTGTGGTGGGAAGCATAGAGGCTAGAGAAGCAGGCTGGTGACTGGAAGGCTGTCAGTTCAGATCCCATGGACTGACCGCCCATGAGAGCAGATATATCTGCTATGTATGTATTCTACTGTATCTACTGTATCTACTGTATCTGTGCATTTGCTGCTCTATGCCTGCCTCATATCCTCAGTATTGTGTTTATCTACAGTTCAAACTGTATCTACCTATTTAGAGCATGAACTGCTCTATTTCAGACTCATCACATCTCCTCCTGTCTCCTCTCTGTCTCTATAATGAAGCTGCTGTGGAGGCCAGTGTTTTGCTGCAAAAAAAATTCTGATAAGGATTTCACTTGAGGTTTTACTTTTTCCTGAGTTTAGTAATTTAGCTAAGAAAATTACACCAAACACCTCACACTTATTCCTCAGGTACGATAAAACACCACAGTCAGTTTGCCACAGACCAGCTTAAATACGGTACGAATATCCCACAGTTGCCAAAGTAACGTAACACGGACATTAGATCTGTTGAAGCTAAAACTAACATAACTGCTAACATAACTGCTTGGCAACAGCGGCCAAATCCAGACAAACAAACTCTTTGATATGAAATTTCCTGTATGATTTGATGTCACATGCATTTCAGCAGGAAACTCTTAGAGAAAAAATGAAGCTAAAAGACTGTAAACTGCATCGGACTGGTTCGTTAGAATTAACAAGCTGCAACAGCAATAATGTGCAAAAACGTCTGAAATCAAAGATAAAGAAGGTCTAACTAGACAGAGGAAGAAACATTTATCCTGCTTGACATGGAAACATATGGCAGTTCTGTCACGAAACACACACTAACTTAACTTAATTCACCTCAAAAAGAAACTGAACCATATCTAAACTGTTAAAGTTAAGTAGCCGTTCATGGCAGCTTAATGTCCTTCAAGTTTTTTGTCACTAAGGCCATATTTGCAACATCTATCTGATTTTAAGGAATTACTGAGGATAAAAAACACAACACAAGAATGAAAGTGACATTAATAATAATAATAATAATAATCCTAAGTACAGGAGTTGAGGTGAGTTTGTGCAGCTCAGTCTCAAGTGTTTTGTTTTTGAAGGAAGCTGGACACAGGTCTCCTCCCCATGTACTCTGACCAGCCAGCCTCTCTCTGATGGCTCGATAAGAAATACCAGCAGAGAGAGATACTGAGAATGACTGGACACACACAGAGAAGAATGAAGGGAGGGAGGGAGGGAGGTTGGGAAGTGTCTGCAAGCTATTTAATGTCTTTCTGCTGATGGACACTGGAGAGGAATTGTGTGAAAGAGCGAGGGAGGGAAGAAGGGAGAGAGAGAGAAAGAGGGCTGAAGTCTCTGTCACTCTCTGGGTTTCTACATTATCAGGTGTCCCTGTTGAAGACGGATGCTCTTTTCTCTGTTCTCTGTCCACTCTCTTTCCGTTTTCTGTCAGCTTTCTTGTTTTTTTCCCCTCACTCACTCTCTCTCTCTCTCTCTCTCTCTCTCTCGCTTCCCTCCTCCTCGCTTTCACACAATTCCTCTGGAGGATAAAATCGGCAGACAGACTTTAAATAGCTTGCAGACACCTCCTTCCCTCCCACCCTCCCTCCCTCTTTCCACTTTGTCTATCAGTCTTCCTCTCTCATCTTCTCCCTTGACTCTCTCTCTCTCTCTTTCTCTCTCTCTCTCTCTAATCATGGCTCACATTTTTTCCGCCTTATCACCGTTTTCAAGTGATGCCAATGTAATCCTTGCTCGGTATTCTCTCTCTCAGCTTCTTCTCTTCCCTCCATCCTTTTTTTTTTTACTTCTTTCCTTCAAGGTTTACTTTTCAGTGTATCTCCACTTAGATGGAAAGTGTGCAATAGTGGGGAAGGAATGAGAAAGCCCCTGTTTGCCTTGAGCACACACACACACACACACACACCTTAATGCAGACGCTGGCTCTCGGTTGGTGCAAGGTGTGTGTGTGTGCAGATGTTAGCAGAGAGAGAGAGAGAGAGCGAGAGAGAGAGAGAGAGAGAGAGAGAGAGCACGTCTGCTAAACCCATCATGCGCACACAGAAGCCATTTACACCCAGCTTGTTTACCATGTCATCCTGGGTCAGTGGTGTGTGTCTTCCGTCTCCATGACAACCGGCGCTGTCTGAACCCCAAACAGGAAGTGTCTGGGAGCGTGTGTGTGTGTGTGTGTGTGTCTGCTGCTCCCTTGTTATTGAATCCTTTCCAGGGAAAGTGGTTGAGACGCTGTGTTTGTGCGAGAACCCGCTGCAGCCACCCATGTTGACAATAGCAGCACCCACGGGACCTGAAGGCACTTTGGGTGAAAGTCCAAAGTTGGGTGTTGGTCTGTAGGAGTGTCAGAGTGACGACAGTGACTGTGTGGATACAGCACACATTGAGAATAGCTGATTTAATGATGGATATTAACTTTCTTTTCTTTTTCTCTCCCTCCTCCCTTTCCTTCCCTCCATTCCTCCTCCCTTTCTTCCCTCCTTCCTCCCAAACTCTCCCTGCCACTTACACCTTCCTCCCTCTCTCCTCATTTCCTTCCCTCTTTCCCTTTCTCCTTCCCCCTCTCCCTCCGTCACCTACCTTCTTACTCCCTTCATCTCCTCCCTCCCTCTACTTTTCCCTCCCTCCCTCCATCCCCTCCGCTCTATCTCCTTCCCTCTCTTTTCTCCCCTCCCTCTTCTCTTTTTCCTCCCTCATTTCCTTCCCTCCTCTCATCCCCTTCCCCTCCTCCCTCCCTCTCTCAATCACCTACTATTATCTCCCTCCTCGTCTTCCTCCTCCCTCCTTTTTGTCCTCTATCCTCACCTCCCACCCTCCTCCCTCCACCCCTTCCTCCTCTTCTCTTCGCTCCCTCCCTCGCTTACCATCTCCACCCTCCTCTTTTCCCTCCTCCTTCCCCTCCCTCCCCCTTTTCTCCCATGTCTCTTCTTTCCTCCCTCCTCCTTTTCACCTGCCATCTTGTCCCTGCTCATTCTTCCTCCCCACCTCCTCCCTCCATGCTTTACCTTCTCCCACCTCTTTCTCTTCCCTTCCCTCCCTCTTTCCTTCCCCTCCTCCTCCTCCAGTATGGGTTACTGTATCCTGGTGGTCCACGGTCTGGGCCGGCTGTGTTCGGTGGTGGGTCGCTGGGGCACGACGGCCCTCAGCGTCTCCATGCTGCTGCTGCTGCTGCTCTTCTCCTGGAAGACCGTCCAGCAGAACCACATCTGGCTCTCCAGGGAGGCCCTCTTCCGGTAGGTAGTGTGTGTGTGTGTGTGTGTGTGTGTGTGTGTGGGGGTATGACTTAAGTCACTTTCAGGGACACAAACCAGACTTAAGACCAGCTGATTGGAAGGCTTGTGCAATTGGGGACAAAAGTTGTGTCCCCAATTGGTAAAAAGCTGATTTTTGGGTCAGTGGTTAAGGTTAGGGTTAGGGTTAGGCAAGTAGGGGTTATGGTTAGGGTTAGTCTCCAGGAAATTAATGTAAGTCTATGTAAATACCCCAAAAGTGACATAAGTAAGACTGTGTGTGTGTGTGTGTGTGTGTGTGTGTGTGTGTAGGTGTGTCTCTTACTGTCACACCTGCAGACTTACAAAGTATATGTCTTTTTTTTTTTTTTTTTTACATGTAGTTGTTGTCGTGTGAAAGCCTCATAACTCTAATCTTCATGTTCTATCTTCACCTGAAGGTTTACATGGTTCTGTATGGGTTGAGGAAATTCTTCGACCCTTGGCCTTATGAAACCTTATGAAAAGCATGGTGGTCAGGCTTAAAAAAAAAGGCTGTAGTTGTGTCCTGGTGGATTTCTCCCTATCTCCCCCTCTCCCTCTAACTTTCCTTCCTCTCTCTACTTTGATCTTTGTCTAATAAAGGAGAAAATGCCCCCTGAATATAGGATGTTTTTCTTTGTTCCTGAAAAGTTGATGTTTT